>NW_025163542.1:0-1600 GCF_004010195.1 Chiloscyllium plagiosum
CAAGTGCTGGCAAGGGAAACGAGAGTTATTTAGAGCATTTGGTCGGTATGGGCGATCAGACCGAAAGGTATTTTTCCGTGCTGTTCATCTCTGAGACTTTATTTCCTCTTGAGTGGATAACAAAGGAACAGGAGGAGGCTATTCAGTTTCTGAATTCTGTCAGGCAGCTTGTTTTCTCAATTGCTGAGAGTAAAATACAAAAATACATCATTCAGATTTTGATGGTGTTTTACAGAAACAGGAGAAAGGCTTTTAGTCAAGAGAAGCTGTAAGGAATGTGAAGAGACCATTCAGGCCCTCGACTCCATTCCACAAGAGCAGCAGGTGAGCACAAAGATATTGGAGCCTGTTAATCAGTAGCAGGAGGAGGACATTTACTTTCGCAAACCTTGGATCAGGAGGCAGTCACTCTGCTGCCCAAGATTGGGACGCAGGAACAGGACGCAGTTATTCAAATGCTTGAGACTGGGGCACAGGGAAAGGAGGGAGTCACTCAGAACTCGAGACTGGACACAAGAACAGGAGGCAGTTACTCAATTGCTTGAGACTGTGACACAGGAACAGGAGGGAGTCACTCAGAGTTTGAAACTGGGGCACAACGAAATCTGGAGGTTAGTGAGGCCCAGCATCCTGTTTTGCAAGGACAGCAGGAGGTGACCCACACCCCACCAGTATGGGACACTGGGAGAGAAGGGGAGTTTGCTTGGAACAAACAGAAATATATGAATAAGTTGCATTAGTGGTCCATTCAATCCTCCCCCACCATTCACAAAGACCATGGCTGATCTGATTGTGAGTCCCTCATTCCATTTTACGGAGACTCCCCTCTCTGTAGCCTCTGCTCCATTTGTTGGTCATGTTGCAGATTCACATGCTACAACAACATTCAACATGACTCATCCAGAAGGATGGGTCGAACCGGATGAGTCAGGATTTGAGGGGTCCAACGACAAGAATGAAGACACAAAATAAAGGTATTGTCAGATGTTTAGTACTCTCACATTCGCAATCCAACTCACATAACCAGCCCATCCATTACATATTCAGGATGGAGCACTGCGTAGATCCGGCTAGTGTACAGCTGTATGCAACCCAGCAATGTCCAGAGTGAAGCTCACACCAATGCTTGATCTATAATCCTGGACTAAATGTTCAGTGTGGGGAGCTGTGCAGTCCGCACTGGTCCATTCAAATATAAACCCAGGCTGTTGCATTGTTTGGTAACAGTGTGTTAGATCACTGCCCAGTGTGGTGAAAAATGTAACCAATGCTGGAAGTGACAGAATGTGCAGTTCCCATTCATTTACAGCTACATATCTGCACTGTACCTTGACAGGGGGTGCTGCGAATTTGAAAATCACTGCGAGGACGGCATATAAATGGAATCAATTTAAATATCAATAGTTCTGATTAAGGCGCATACCACTCTAGTATTTAAAGTTGAAATAACTGAGATAATATCCAATGAGGTTTTGTGAAGGGTGCAAAGAAGTAAGAGGGGGTGGTAATGTTATAGTGGTTGCACTATAAGCCTCCAAATAATCAATGGTAATTAGCGGAACAAATATCTAAGGAGACTGGCGAGACTTGCAGGGTTGTC
>NW_025163543.1:0-1600 GCF_004010195.1 Chiloscyllium plagiosum
GAAACATATGGAATTATAGAGTCATAGAGTCATTAAGTCCTACAGCACAGAGACAGGCCCTTTGGCCCAAACTGGACCGTGCTGACCAAAATATCCATCCACGCTAACCCCATTTCCTAGCCCTTGGCCCATGTCCTTCAAAGGTTTTCCTCTCTATGTATTTATCCAAATGCCTTTTAAATGTGTTAATGTACCCACCTCATCACTTCTACCGGAAGCTCATGCCATATGCGTGCCACCCTCTGTGTAAAAATGTTGTCCCTCAGGTTCTCTTTTAGTCTTTCACTTCCAACCTTAAACTGATACCCTCTCGTCCTTGATTCCCCAACCCTGGAAAAAGGACTGAGTGCATTCACCCTATCCATGTCTCTCATGACCTTATACACTTCTAAAAGATCCACCATCAGTCTCACACGCTTTAAGAAAAACGTCCTAATTTGTCCAACCTCTCCTGAAAACTCAGATCGTTGAGTCCAGGCCAACATTCTTGTAAATATTTTCTGTACTCTTTCTGATTTAATAAGATCCTTCCTATAACAAGGTGACCAAAACTGAACACAATACTCCAAGTGCGACCTCATCGATGTCCTGTACAACTGTAACATAACTTCCCAACTTCTGGATGCATTCCCCTGAGTGATGAAGGCCAGGACACCAAAAGCCTTCTTCACTGCCCTGTCTAACTGTGACTCAACTTTCAGAGAACCATGTACCTGAACTGCAAGATCCATTTTTTCCACTACAGTCCTTAAGATCCTACCATTCATCATGATTTGACTTTCTACCTTGATTTGACTTTCTAAAATGTAAGAGCTCATACTTATCTACATTAACCTCAATTTGTCATTTCTCTGACCACTTCCCCAGCTGATCAAGGTCCTGCTGCAATATTTGATACCCTCCATGATACCGCCTCTTGTAATGTCATCTACAAACTTACTGATCATGCCTTGCAGATTTTCATCCAAATCATTGATATAGATAACAAACAGTAATGGGCCCAGCACTGAACCCTCAGGCACTCCACAAGTCTCAGGCCTCCAGTCTGACAAGCATCCTTCCACTATTACCCGCTGCTTCCTACGATCAAGCCAATTAGAGAAAAGTATTTGTCTTCGTTCAGGAATTAGTTTGGAGGGAGGAGACAGAGAAGAGGATGATGTGTGTGCTCTCCAATGAACAAGATGTGAATAGTGTTGTCCCCAGGGATCTGGGCTGGGACCTCAGCATTTCATGATATTTCTCAATGACTTGGATGAAGGAATAGAGAGCCAATTATCCAAGATTATCTACAAAAACCTCAATTTGTCATTTCTCTTCCCACTTCCCCAGCTGATCAAGGTCCTGCTGCAATATTTGATACCCTCCATGATACCCTCCATGATCACACTGACTGAGGCAGCTTGGAGGAGATTACAGACCTAGGGAGGGTGGAGGACAGGGATGGATTTCCGAATAAGGATGAGAATTTGAAAATCAAGGTGTTATTGGTCCAGGATCCAATGTAGGCTTCGGGATGCAGGGGGTTGGGGGAATGGGGCTTGGTACAAGTTTGGATATGGGCAACAGAATTTGTGATATGGAGGATATGGGGCTCAGA
>NW_025163544.1:0-1600 GCF_004010195.1 Chiloscyllium plagiosum
GATTGTGGATGAGCTTTACTCACTGGGATTGTGGATGAACTGTACTCACTAGGATTGTGGATGAGCTTTACTCACTGGGATTGTGGATGAGCTGTACTCACTGGGATTGTGGATGAAAAGTACTCACTGAGATTGTGGATGAGCTTTACTCACTGGGATTGTGACTGAGCTGTACTCACTGGGATTGTGGATGAACTGTACTCACTGGGATTGTGGGTGAGCTGTACTCACTGGGATTGTGACTGAGCTGTACTCACTGAGATTGTGGATGAGCTTTACACACTGGGATTGTGACTGAGCTGTATTCACTGGGATTGTGGATGAACTGTACTCACTGGGAGTGTGGATGAGCTGTACTCACTGGGATTGTGACTGAGCTGTACTCAAGGGATTGTGGATGAGCTGTACTGACTGGGATTGTGGATGAGCTGTACTCACTGGGATTGTGGATGAGCTGTACTCACTGGGATTGTGGGAGAGCTGTACTCACTGGGATTGAGGATGAGCTGTACTCACTGAGATTGTGGATGAACTGTACTCACTGGGATTGTGGATGAGCTGTACTCACTGGGATTGTGGATGAACTGTACTCACTGAGATTGTGGATGAACTGTACTCACTTGGATTGTGGATGAGCTGTACTCGCTTGGATTGTGAATGAACTGTACTCACTGGGATTGTGGATGAGCTGTACTCGCTGGGATTGTGGATGAACTGTACTCACTGGGATTGTGGATGAACTGTACTCACTGAGATTGTGGATGAACTGTACTCACTGGGATTGTGGGTGAGCTGTTCTCACTGGGAAGGTGGATGAGGTGTACTCACTGCGATTATGGATGAACTGTACTCGCTGGGCATTGGATGAGCTGTACTCACTGAGATTGAGGATGAGCTGTACTCACTGGGATTGTGGATGAGCTGTACTGACTGGGATTGTGGAGGAGCTATACTCACTGGGATTGAAGATGAGCTGTACTCGCTGTGATTGTGGGTGAATTGAACTCACTGGGATTGTGGATGAGCTGTACTCGCTGTGATTGTGGATGAGCTGTACTGGCGCTGATTGTGGATGAGCTGTACTGGCTGTGATTGTGGATGAGCTGTACTCGCTGGGATTGTGCATGAGCTGTACTCACTGTGATTGTGGATGAGCTGTACTGGCTGTGATTGTGGATGAGCTGTACTGGCTGTGATTGTGGATGAGCTGTACTGGCTGGGATTGTGGAGGAGCTATACTCACTGGGATTGCGGATGAGCTGTACTCGCTGAGATTTTGGATGAGCTGTACTCACTGGGATTGTGGATGAACTGTACTCATTGGGATTGTGGATGAGCTGCACTCACTGGGATTGTGGATGAACTGTACTCACTGGGATTGTGGATGAACTGTACTCACTGGGATTGTGGATGAGCTGTACTGACTGGGATTGTGACTGAGCTGTAGTCACTGGGATTGTGGATGAGCTGTACTCACTGGGATTGTGGGTGAACTGTACTCACTGGGATTGTGGATGAGCTGTACTCACTGAGATTGTGGAAGAACTGTACTCACTGGGATTGTGGATGAGCTGTACTCACTGGGATTGTGGGTGAGCTG
>NW_025163545.1:0-1600 GCF_004010195.1 Chiloscyllium plagiosum
AGAGGTGATATTCAGTCCCTTGTGCGGGTGGAAACTAGAGTCAGGGGACGTAGAGTCAGTGTGGATAGAGCTGAGAAATTCTAAGCGTAAAAGACCCTCTTGGGAGTTATCTACAGGCCCCCAAACAGTAGTCTGAATGTCGGATATAAGTGAAATCAGGAGCTGAAATTGGCCTGTCGCAAAAATATTACGACAGTTGTTATTGGGGATTTCAACATGCAGGTAGACCGGGAGAATCAGGATTGTATTGGACCCCAAGAAAGAGACTTTGTGGAGTGCCTCAGAGATGGATTCTTAGAACAGCTGGTGCTGGAGCCGACCAGGGAGAAGGCAATGCTGGATCTGGTATTGTGAAACGAACCAGAATTGATCAGGAACTTCGAAGTGAAGAAGCCATTGGGAAGTAGTGACCATAATCCAATAAGTTTCAATCTGCAATTTGAGAGGGAGAGAGTACAATCGGAAGTGATAATATTTCTGTTGAATAAAGGGAATAATGGAGCTATGAGGGAGGAACTGACCAAAGTTCAATGGTGCAATACCTTAGCAGGGATGACAGTGGAAGAACAATGGCAGATACTTCAGTGTATAATGCAGAAGATGCAGGATCAGTTCATTCCAAAAAGGAAGAAAGATCCTAGGAGGAGTCATGGGTGGCCGTAGCTGACGAGGGAAGTTAAGAAACATATCAAGTTAAAACAGAAAAAGTATAACTCAGCAAAGATAAGTGGGAAAATGGGGACTCGGAAGCTTTTAAAGAACAAAAGAGGATTACTAAGAAGGAAATATGTGGGGGAAAAAATGAGGTACAAAGTTAACTGGCCAAAAATATAAAGGGGGATAGTAAAAGCTTTTTTAGGTATGTGAAAGGCAAAAAACAAAATGGTTAAGACTAAAATTTGGCCATTGAAGACAGGAACAGGGGAATATATTACGGGGAACAAAGAAATGGCAGAAGAATTGATTGGTACTTCGGATCTGTGTTCACTGGGCAAGACACAAACAATCCCTAAGTTAACAGTGGCTGAAGGACCTGAACTGAAGGGAATTTATATTTGCCAGGAATTGGTGTTGGAGAGACTGTTAGATCTGAAGGTTGATATGTCCCCGGGGTCTAGAACCCGGGTAATGAAGGAGGTGGCTCGAGAAATCGTGGATGCGTTGGTAATTGTTTTCCAGAGTTCGATAGATTAGGGATCAGTTCCTGCGGATTGAAGGGTGACTAATGTTGGACCACTTTTTAAGAAAGGTGGGAGAGAGAAAGCAGGAAATTATAAACCAGTCAGTCTGACATCAGTGGTGGGAAATATGCTGGAGTCGATTATAAAGGATGAAATTACGACACATCTGGATAGTAGTAACAGGATAGGTCAGAGTCAGCATGGATTTATGAAGGGGAATCATGCTTGACTAATCTTCTGGATTTTTTGAGGATGTAACTCTGAAGATGGATATGGGAGATCCAGTAGATGTAGTGTACCTGGACTTTCAGAAAGCTTTTGATGAAGTCCCACATAGGAGGTTAGTGAGCAAAATTAGGGCGCATGGTATTGGGGGCAAAGTACTTACTTGGACTGAAAGTTGGTTGGCTGACAGGAAA
>NW_025163546.1:0-1600 GCF_004010195.1 Chiloscyllium plagiosum
TGAAGGCTTCCCATTTTCAAGCCGTCCCTTTACATGCGAACATGTACCCCTAATCAGCTTTTCAAAATTCTTGCCTAATACTGTCAAAATTGGCCTTTCTCCAATTTAGAACTTCAACTGTTAGATCTGGTCTATCCTTTTCCATCACTATTTTAAATCTAATAGAATTATGCACGCTGGCCCAAAGTGCTCCCCCACTGACACCTCAGACACCTGCCCTGCCTTATTTCCCAAGAGTTGGTCAAGTTTTGCACCTTCTCTAGTAGGTACATCCACATACTGAATCAGAACATTTCCTTGTATGCACTTAACAAATTCCTCTCTATCTAAACCCTATCCACTATGGCAGTCCCAGTCTATGTTTGGAATGTTAAAATCCCCTACCGTAACCACCATATATTCTTACACATAGCTGAAATCTCCTTACAAGTTTGTTTCTCAATTTCCCTCTGACTATTAGGGGGTCTATAATACAATCCCAATAAGGTGATCATCCCTGTTGTATTTCTCAGTTCCACCCAAATAACTTCCCTGGATGTATTTCCAGGAATATCTTCCCTCAGCACAGCTGTAATGCTATCCCTTATCAAAAACGCCACAGTCCCTCCTCTCTTGCCTCCCTTTCTATCCTTCCTGTAGCATATGTATCCTGGAACATTAAGCTGCCAGTTCAGTTCACCCTGAGCCATGCTTCTGTAATTGCTATGAGATGTCAGTCCCATGTTACGTACCATGCCATGAGTTCATCTGCCTTCCCTGTTAGGCCCCTTGCATTGAAATAAATGCAGTTTAATTTATTAGTCCTACCTTGTCCCTGCCTGCCCTGACTGTTTAGCTAATGTTTCAGGTCCAGTGACCCTTCTCCAGCGCTGGAAAACCTTCAGAACTTTTCGGTTTTTTGTTTAAATTTTTGAGATTGACATGCGACAGCTTGAAGGCAGACCCATTCAGTAGTTAGAAATCGTGCTACTTCTTCAGTTGCACAGCTGTAAGCATTCGACAGCATTGGATATAGTGCCATATTAAAGGTTATAGCAGAAAAAAAAACAAAGAGTGAAAAAGGAGGTATTCAGTAGTGGACAGGGAATGTTGTGGATACTAATTGTTAAGTATCTACTTGATAATTTCCCAGAAAAAAGACTGTTAGATGAAGTTGAACTTCATAGAACTGAAGAAAAGGTATTGACCTTGTTAGGAAATAAGCTTTTTGTGGGTTTTTGCATTTCAATGGCTGGGTCAATATTTATTTACCAGCCCTAACTGTCCTGAAGAAGGTTAGAATCTCTACACTGTGGAAACAGGCCCTTTGGCCCAACAAATCCACATCAACCCTCCAGACTCATTTCTCTACGTTTACCCCTGACCAATCTAACCTACATACTCCTGAACGCTATGGACAATTAGGCATGGCCAATTCACCTAACCTGCGCATCGTTGGGCTGTGGGAGGAAACCGGAGCACCCGGAGGGAACCCAAAGAGACAGGGGAAGAATGTGCAAACTCCACACAGACAGTTGTCCGAGGCTGGGGTTGAACCTGGGTCTCTCGTGCTATGAGGCGGCAGTGCTAACCACTGAGCCACCGTGCCAGTTGTAATGAG
>NW_025163547.1:0-1600 GCF_004010195.1 Chiloscyllium plagiosum
GACTGAACATATATTAGCAGTTTTTCATTCATTTCATGTAGATCAAAAGTGATATCTGGGTTCTGTCTGGCTTGCGAGGGAGTACTTAGAGACTTACCATGCATCAGTTTAGTTGGAGACTGAGGAGTGACCATTATTACAAAAAGGGCTAGGGGAACACCTTTAACTGACTTTGGCTCGTCTCATCAACTAGATTGGCTAATTTATTTTGTAGGACCCCATTAGACCTTTCTACTATACCCACTGCCTATGGGTGTTGTACACAAGGGAACTGCTGTCTAACCTTAACATGATGACATAGTTCCTTATTTTGCCACAAAATGGGGGCCATTGTCAGAACTGTTGATTTTAGGAAGACCAAATCTCGAAATGAAGTCCGCAGGATCACAACGGTGGTATGCAGTGTTGTCCATGGTGGACTACGCTTTGATCTACCAGCCATCAATAGTAACCAAACAACATTTGAAACAGTGCACACGCGGTAGTTCTATGAAATCAAGATGATTACATTGACTAGGCTTTTGCTGAAGCGGCGTTTTCCCTCCTGGGCCAGGCTCCAATATTCTTGGGTTGTTTTTGGCCAATATGCGGCAAGAATCCACAATTTCACCAGTTTCCTTATTCATTTTCGCGTGTCACCAGATTACTTTGCATTAAATTTTACCATTCTCCCCTTACTCACATGAGGTAACATGTGGACATAATTAAACAGGGTCGGGAGGAAGGAATCAGATCCACCGACCTTACCGTTGCACAATCAATGGCACCGCGCGCACATTGCCACACACGTTTTTTAACTGCAGGGGCGTCCCCCTGTAAGCTGTTTCCCTTCTCAATATCGGGCAGACCTGCAGTATGGTAAGGGTGCTGCGCTGATAAGAAGGTGCTATTCTAACACTCCCTGCCAGGTGAACCCATCTGCCCGCCTATTTTCCCGGGAGATATTGGATTTCACCAGGATCCACTCTTCATGGGATCATCATCGTCAGAATTTAAAATCAGTGCATCCACAGCTGAAAGATCGTTTGGACATTTTAGACTTTTATCCTTATCCCTTTGAGCTACAGCCAATCGGAGAGTGCTATCATGTTTTGGGTCAGGTTTTAATTCCTTTTATTACTCATGCCAATCATTCTCGACTTTCAAAACTTCACATTTGTTTAACTGCCCTGTCGTCGTACATAACCCAATCCTTCTCTTACATGGATGACCTTGCCAACTCTTAATTTTCATATCGTCCTGCCTTCTCTTGGCATTCTGTTTCCATTCACTCATCAATCCCTTCCATTTTTCATTCGCCTTTTTATCCCACATTTTCCTTCCAGCCTCTTTGTTTTCAACGTCTTGCCAGGTACCCCCTTCTGGCAATTTATCAGTGCCCAGATATTGCGTGAACTGTGCTCTCAGTACTCTATAGTCTTTTACCTTTTCCAAATTATGTTTGTACTTGTACTGTAATGGGGAATCCCCATAACTCTTGCGTAGTCGTTAAGCAATCCTTTAAAATGTAAGATGAATTTACGCCAAAATCCCAGATGAATTTAAATGTAAGATGAATTTACGCCAAAATTTACGCAGTTTCAAGTGTCAATCAGAGCCT
>NW_025163548.1:0-1600 GCF_004010195.1 Chiloscyllium plagiosum
TTTCGAACACAACCCAACACTTTGTTTAACATCACAGCGGCCTCTAGAAACGTGCCCACTCTGTTCCAAATGCAATGGCCTGTGAACCCCTTCCCCTCGCAACAGCCTGTGTAAACATGCCCATACTGTTCATGCAGAAACGACCTCTGGACAAATCCCCACTCTGTTCACCGCGCAACGACCTTTGAGACAATTATCTCTGTGTTCCTCTCGCAATGGCATGTGAACCCATTGTTTATCTATTACCCCAGCAACGACTTATTAAAACACTGTTTCTTGTTCCCCTAGCAACGTCCTGTGAAAACAACATTTCTCTGGTCCCCTCGCAACGGTTTGTTAAACCATTCTTTCCCTGTTTCCCTGGAAACATCTTGTGAGCTCACACTATATCTGTTCCCTCCAAATGGCTGGGGAAACCATCCTCACATTATCATTTAAAAACGGTCTCTGAACCATCCCCTCCGTGTTGCGAACCCAACGCCCATCTGTTTTCTTTGCAACAGCCTGCGAACCTCCTTCCTTTATTCCCCTAAATTCTGTCTGTGAAACCAACTCCTCTCCGTTACTGTTGCAATGCCATGTGAACCCATTCGCATTCTGTTCCCTGATCAACGGTGTTCTGAACCCATGTCTAATGTGTAGCCAAAGCAAAGGTCTGTGAACCCATCCTTCACCTTGTTGCCTTAGCAATGATGTCTGCAACCATCTTCTGCCTGTTTCCCTCGTAACGGCCTGTGACACCAACCCATAATGCCTTCATGTAGCCTGTGAATGCATCACCACACCGTGTTACGGTAGCAAAAGGTTTAATGTCCATAGTGCGAGTTGCAATAATCAGAGGGAAATGGGGCTCGATGCGTTACTATTCGGAGGGTCAGCGTGGACGTGTTGGGCCGAAGAGCCTGTATCCACACTGTAGGGAATCTAACCTAAAATTCCCACTCTGATCCCTCATAAGACATGTGAACCCATCCCCAATCGGCTCCTCCAAAAAAAGGACGGTGAGAGAGAATTAGAGGCAAATAAATGTGGACAGCTTCAGGGAAGTGCGCGAGAGGGAGGTAAAGAGTGTGTAAGATGGAAAGAGAGCCAAGGTGAATGGGGAAGAAGGAACAATTATAAAAGACATAAAATTCCCACTCTGATCCCTCATATCACATGTGAACCCATCCCCAATCGGCTCCTCCAAAAAAAGGACGGTTAGAGAGAATTAGAGGCAAATAAATGTGGACAGCTTCAGGTAAGTGCGCGAGAGGGAGGTAGAGTGTGTAAGATGGAAAGAGAGCCAAGGTGAATGGGGAAGAAGGAACAATTATAAAAGACATAAATGGGCGAAAGAGGTGCGAGAGTGGGATGGATATATGGAGGGAGAGGAAGCAAGGGAGGGTGTTGAATTCTTTCTGGCCAGGCCGGTTTGGGTGACACCAGAGGCGTAAGCAAGAACAGATCGAAAATACCCTCCTCATGAGATCGACCACTGTGCCCTGCACTTCCATGAGGCACATATAATTAACATTTTTGTTCTTTACAGTTCAAGAAAATCTCGAGAGGCAGACCTTGAGTATTAACTAGCTGTTTACAAGATATATCATGGGGAGAC
>NW_025163549.1:0-1600 GCF_004010195.1 Chiloscyllium plagiosum
ATCCTTCCAACAACATACGCACTACTGGCATTACGCTAATTAGTCTTTAGATCGATGATTTTTCCTCGTAGCCTTTCTTCAATACTGGTACAACATTAACCACCATCCAGGGTTCCAGCTCACCACCCATTGTTGTCAGTGTTTGAAATATATCTCTTTAAGGGGGCCGGCGATTTCGTCCCTATCTTCCATCAATGTCTTAGGAAACACTTGATATTTCCCAAACATCACTCTGTCTTTTACGCATTTTTAAAGCTCCAGCACCTCCTGTTCTGTGATGTTTTGAAGACATCGCAGTTTATTTCTCTGACTTACCCGGTTCTCCCACGCAGTACGTTTTGACTTGAAATTTGCATTTAGGATCTCAGCCATCTCCTGTGGTTCCACACATGGGTATCCCCTCTGATGTGTAAGTGACCACATACTTTTACTAGTTAATGTTTTGTTACTAAAATATTTGAAGGATTTATTTGGATTTTCCTGAACTTTATATGCCAAAAGTTTCTCAGGTCCCTGTTTGTACCCCAGCTTTCCCTCTTAAGTGTCTTACGATTCCCACAATGTTTTTCAAGTGATTCACTTAATCCAGGCTGCCGATGTATGACATGTGTCCCCGTTTTCTTGACCAGTTTCAGTATGCCCAGTCATCCAGTGCTTCCTGTTGTGTCAGTATTGTCCTTCACACTAACAAGAATATGCTGACACGGAAACCTCATTTTGTCGCTCTTTGAAAGCTTGCCACTTTACAGATATCCCTTTAACTGCAAACAGTCTCCCCAAAAATCGTTTGAAAGCTCTTTTCTAATACCTCTGGATTCGGGTAAGGCCAATTTTGATCTTTAACTTGGGGTCCAGATCGATCCTTTTCCGTAGCTATTTTCAAGCGAATAGAATTGTGATCACTTTGTCAAAATGCTCCCCCACGAACACCACAGTGCCTTTCCTTAGCTTGTTTCCCAAAGGGGAGGTCAGGCTTTACCCTTTTATTCAATTGGACCATTTACATTTTGACTGAGGGATTTGTGTTGAACATACTTAACAAATGTCTCCCATCCAAGCTCTGACACAATGGCAGTCCCAGTCTAAGTTTGGAAAGTTAAAACCACGATCATTACAACCTTACCATTCTTACTGTTATCAGAGATCTCATGACATATTTTCTGATCAATTTTGTGCTGACTATTGGGGACCTGTAGGACAGTCATATCAAATTGATTATCCATTCTTATTTCTCAGTACCATTAATGCAACTTCAATGCACGATCCCCATGAAAATCCTAAGTGCTGATGTATTTTCAGTGACCACACAAAAACCCACGAAACCCTCCTCTCTCACCTCCCCTTCTGTATTTCTTGAGACGCTGGAAGGGGAACTTTTCAGTTCTTGGATCATGGGGACCTCTTCGGTCTCGAGGTGACCTTGGTAAGGGGGACGGGACACCAGTATCCCTTGCGGGAGATTTGGTAATGTTACTCAGGAGAGTTTAAATTTATTTGGCAGGGGGTCGGGTCTCAAAATGAGAGAGGACCCTCGGCCAGTTAGGTGAAAGTACGTTTGTGTCGAAACCAAGTTTACGATTCAGGATGTCCAGGGGCACAA
>NW_025163550.1:0-1600 GCF_004010195.1 Chiloscyllium plagiosum
CGTTTTATATGGGAAACGAGCTTGTGCGAAGGGACTTAGGGCTGAAGAGATGAGCCAGGCTAGGAGCTTCCTGTGAAGGCTGTTTGAGAGGTATCTTATTTGGTTTGGGAGTAGCTTAGAATGTCTGGATTCTATATTCGCCTGTTTCGCCAAAACTGAGGCATTGTGGGTGTATTCTATGTGTATTACCAGGCATGATTTCTGTGTTTCGTAGACATGCTTCTGTGGTTTTTTTTTTTATGTGGTTATGTTGTGGGTGGACAGTGTAGCAGATTTTCTCCCACATTTCACCTTTTCTTTTTTCAAGAGCATGTTGAGAAAGTGCAATGTAGCCCGAACCAAGTAGGCTATCAGATGGTGGGGGAGACATGCTTCTGTGGTTTTTTTTTAATGTGGTTATGTTGTGGGTGGACAGTGTAGCAGATTTTTTCCCACAGTTCACCTTTTCTTTTTTCAAGAGCATATTGAGAAAGTGCAATGTAGCCCGAACCAAGTAGGCTATCAGATGGTGGGGTTTCGGTGTCAAACAGGTAGCAGTCAGTGTCTAAATCTGACCAAGTGTAGTTTGTGTCGGGGAAGGGATCCCACTCCAGCGAATTTGTACAAGCTGTTTTGTGAGGAGAGCAGGGGTAAAAGTGCTGTACAAAACCGGCAGCAGCACATACGGAGGCCCATGATCAGGAAATTGGTATCCACAACCGCAATACGGGACATTAGTTCCTCCAGCAGTTCAGTGCCCCGTGAGCCAAGCCAGGAGGTTGCCCAGGTCCACAGGTCTCAGTGGGACTCCGGTTCATTTGAGATAGCAGCAGCCTGTGGAAAGTGGTGTGTCAGGTCCGTTATATTTTTTTTAGATTAGATTACTTAGATCAAATTAGATTAGATTACTTAGAGGGTGAAAACAGGCCCTACGGCCCAACAAGTCTACACCGACACGCTGAAGCGTAACCCACCCATTCCCCTACAGTTACCCCTTGACCGAACACTACGGGCAATTTAGAATGGCCAATTCACCTGACCTGCACATCTTTGGACTGTGGGAGGAAACCAGACCACCCGGAGGAAACCCACAGGGAGAATGTGCAAACTCCACACAGTCAAACGCCTGAGACGGGAATTGAACCCAGGTCTCTGGCGCTGTGAGGCCGGTGGGGTCAGGGGTGTAGGTACAGCAGTCTGTGCCAATGAAGGTGCAAGTGCCACAATTTTGGCCAGCCAGTTGTCCAGGGCTATTCTGTTTTGTAGGGCGACAGTGCGAATGGCGACAGACTCTACATTCAACTGGGCAAGTACTTCAGCCGTGGCATGATATCTCCTCTAGCGTGGTGGCCAGTTGATATGCCTCTATGTCGAGGTGTAGGCTTTCGAAAGTGGACAGGAAAACGCGGGTGGGGGGGGTGGGTATACAGTCGAGGGCAGTGAGGGCGCGCTTTCTATGGGGAATAAGCTTCTGGAAGGGAGACGACTGGGAGTGGTAGAGGAGTGGTACCACATACCACGTGAGAGCCCATGACAACGCCAGCCAGGGTATGCCTTGTGGCGCAGACAAAATATGTGTTATTTTATATTGTTAGGTGGTGGGTTTTGGTTCCTGTCTAAC
>NW_025163551.1:0-1600 GCF_004010195.1 Chiloscyllium plagiosum
ACTCTAAACCTATGCCCTCTAGTTCTGGACTCGCCGACCCCAGGCAAAAGACTTTGCCTACTTATCCTATCCATGCCCCTCATAATTTTGTGAACATCAATAAGGTCACCCCTCAGCCTCCGACGATCCAGGGAAGACAGCCCCAGACCGTTCAATCTCTCCCTAAAGCTCAGATCCTCAAACCCTCGCAACATCCTTGTAAATCTTTTCTGAACTATTTCAAGTTTCCCAACATCTTTCCGAAAGGAAGGAGACCAGAATTGCATGCAATATTCCAACAGTGTCCTTACCAATGTCCTGTACAGCCGCAACATGACCTCCCAAATCCTGTACTCAATATTCTGACCAATAAAGAAAAGCATACCAAATGCCTTCTTCACTATCCTATCTCCCTGCGACTCCACTTTCAAGGAGCTATGAGTCTGCACTCCAAGGTCTCTTTGTTCTACAACACTCCCTCGGATCTTACCATTAAGTATATAAGTCTTGCTAAATTTGTTTTCCCAAAATGCAGCACCTCGCATTTATCTGAATTAAACTCAATTTGCAACTTTTCAGCCCATTGGCCCATCTGGTCCAGATCCTGTTGTAATTTGAGGTTACCCTCTTCGCTGTCCACTACACCTCCAATTTTGGTGTCATCTGCGAACTTACTAACTGCACTTCTTATGCTCGCATCCAAATCATTTATTTAAATGACAAAACGTAGAGGTCCATGAACCGACCCTTGTGGCACTCCACTGGTCACAGGCTTCCAGTCTGAAAAACAGCCCTCCACCACTACCCTCTGTTTTCTATCTTTGAGCCAGTTCTGTATCAAAATGGGTAGTTCTCCCTGTATTCCATGAGATCTTACCTTTCTAATCAGACTCCCAGGGGGAACCTTGTCGAACGCCTCACTGAACTCCATATAGAACACATCTACTTCTCTGCCCTCATCAATCTTCTTTGTTACTTCTTCAAAAAACTCAATCAAGTTTGTGAGGCATGATTTCCCATGCATAAAGCCATGTTGACTATCCCGAATCAGTCCTTGTCTTTCCAAATATATGTACATCCTGCTCCTCAGGATTTCCTCCAGCAACTTGCCCCACCACCGAGGTCAGGCTGACCGGTCTATAATTCACTGGCTTGATTTTACCGCCCTTTTTCAACAGTGGCACCACGTTTGCCAACCTCCAGTCTTCCCACACCTCTCCTGTGACTATCGATGAAACAAATATCTCAGAAAGAGGCACAGCAATCACTTCTCCATCTTCCCACAGAGTCTCGGGTGCACCTGATCAAGTCCTGGAGATTTATCCACTTTTAAACGTTTCAAGACATCCAGCACCTCCTCCTGTGTTATCTGGACATTTTGCAAGATGTCACCATCTATTTCCCTACAGTCTATATCTTCCATATGCTTTTCCACACTTAATACTGATGCAAAATATTCATTTAGTATCTCCCCCATTTTCTGTGGCTCCACACAAAGGCCGCCTTGCTGATCTTTGAGGGGTCTAATTCTCTCCCTAGTTACCCTTTTATCCTTAACATATTTTAAAAAACCCTTTGAATTCTCCTGAATTCTATTTGCCAAAGCTATCTCATGTTCCCG
>NW_025163552.1:0-1600 GCF_004010195.1 Chiloscyllium plagiosum
TCTACATGCTGCATGTGGAAGCTTTCCTGAACAAATTACGTTCTATCTAAGTTCTGAACACTCTGGAAGTTTCAGTCTATGTTAGGATAATTAAAACCGCCTATTATGACAACCCTATTGCTCCTGCAAGTCTCGCCCACCTCCCTGAATATTTGTTCCTCTAATTCCCTAAGATTATTTGAAGACTTATAGTGCAATTACTATAACATTACCACCTCCCCTTACTTCTTTGCACCATTCACAAAACCTCATTGGATATTATCTCAGTTATTTCATCGTTAAATACTAGAGTGATATGCGCCTTCATCAGAACTATTGGTATTTACATTGTTCACATTTACATCTCTTCCTCGCAGTGACTTTCACATTCGCAGCATACCTTGTCACGGCACAGTGGAGATATGGAGCTGTAAATGGATGGGAGCTGCACATCCCGTCACTTCCAGCATTGGTTACATGTTTCTCCACATTGGGCAGTGATATAACACATTGTTACCGAACAATGCAACAGCCTGGGTTTTATTATGAATGAACCAGTGCGGACTGCACAGCTCTTCACGCTGGACATTTAGCCCAGGATTATGGATCCAGTATTGGTGTGGGCTGCACAAAGTTTCACTCTGGACATTGCTGGCTTGCATACAGCTGTACACTAGCCAGATCTACACAGTGCTCCATTCTGAATATGTAATGGATGGGCTGGTTATGTGAGTTGGATTACGAATGTGAGAGTACTAAACATCCGGCAATGCCTTTATTTTGTGTTTTACTTCTTGTGATTGGACTCTTCAAATCTAGACTCATCCGGTTCGACCCATCTCTCTGGATGAGTCATGGTGACTGTTGTCTGCAACATAACGAACAAATGATGTAGAGGCTGCGGAGAGGACAGTCTCCGTAAAATAGAATGATGGAATCACCATCAGATCAGCCGTAGTCTTAGTAAATGTTGTGGAATGATTGAATGGAACATTAATGGAATTTATTCATTTACAAATTTCTGCTTCTTCCAAGCAAACTTCCCTTCTCTCCCAGTGTCCCATACTGGTGGGGAGTGAGTCACCTCCTGCTGTCCATGTGTAACAGGATCCTGGGGCCTCACTAACCTCCAGATTTCCCTGTGCCCCAGTTTCGAACACTGAGTGACTCCCTCCTTTCCCTGTGTCCCAGTATCAAGCAGTTGAGTGACTGCCTCCTATTTCTGTGTCACAGTTTCAAGCAGTTTAATGACACCCTCCTGTTTCTTTATCCCAATCTTGAGCAACTGAGTGACTGCCTCCTGATCCAAGGTTTGCGAAAGTCGATGTCCTTCTCCTGCTACTGACGAACAGGCTCCAATAGCTCTGTGCTCACCTGCTGCTCCTTTGGAATGGAATTGAGGGCCAGAATAGCCTCTTCACATTCCTTACCGCTTCTCTAGACTAAAAGCCTTTCTCCTGTTTCTGTAAAACACCATCAAAATCTGAATGATGTATTTTTGCATTCTACTCTCAGCAATTGAGCAAACAAGCTGACTGACAGAATTCAGAAGCTGAATAGCCTCCTCCTGTTCCTGTGTTATACACTAAAGTGGCAATAGAGTCTCAGAGATATACAGCAC
>NW_025163553.1:0-1600 GCF_004010195.1 Chiloscyllium plagiosum
TGCACCACCCCAAGTAGGGCATGATTAATTTCATAAATCAGGTTATCATGGACGAGTTGGTCAAAAGTGCTTGCTTCCATGCTGTACAACTCTAAGATTCATCAAGCTATTTGATCTAGGTCCCTGTTTAATCTTTATTGCCCACTATATAGCCAAACTTGGTTTCATCCACAATCTTTCTAACCGTGCCTTCTATAATTCTCATCTGAATCATTTGTCGAAATATCAAACAAAAATGGATTGAGCACAAGTCCCTGTGGAAAACCACTGTGCACAGTGTCACAAAGCTGGTGCCTTTTCTCTGAAAGCTTCCTTTTCTCAAAGATACTGTGTCCTTGATTTTTTCTTTTCAGAAGGGTCGTAAATAGTTCCCGGCTCCAAGGTGATTGGCTTGGTATCGAGATTAAACGGTTTTGTGATTAAAGGTATAATGAAAAGGGAGTGGTCAGCTCTCTATGTGAGCAGTTCAGTCCAGAACCAGTTTGTAGTTCAGCTGTGAGGATAGGTTCTCCCTCTCTCTCTCTCGCTCTCTCTCTCTCCTTCTGCACTTCCAGATTCAACCTATAAGCATTTGTTCCATTTGCACTGTTCTTAAGGGGGGTTTGCTTATTGGGATGGATGTGTGCTTCCAGATCAGAACATTAAGTCTAGTTTGAATAGATTGAGTTCTGTAGGGGTTCTTTATTCTGTTTTTTGTGTTTCATTGTGTAGTTTTGTGATTTTTTTTGTCTGTTTTAAAACCTGATAATTTTTACTGTGCACTTACTGAAACAAATTACAAAGTTAACGGTCTGCGCAGCCTGTTTAAGAAAATTTTGAGTGGTCTGGCCTAGTCCATAACAACAGACCTCCAGTCTGAAAAACACCCCTCCCCGATAATGCTGCCTCCTGCTATTAGGCAAACATACAAAAACACGTACACAGACACGTACACAGACACACACACCCAGACACACACACCCAGCCACACACACAGAGAGACACATGCACGCACACAGATGCACATACACAAATACACACACACAATGACACGCACACAGAGACACACAGACACATGCACACCCACAGACAACACATGCACGCAGACACGCATAGACCCACAAAGAGACATAGACAGACCGACATACACAGACACGTTCAGACACATACACAGAGCGACACACAGTTTGGTGGTCAGATAACATTATAGTATATTTCCGCTCAGAGATGGAGAAAATGCAACATGCTGGAGAAACCACTGCTTATTGCTCCCTCTCTTTCCTGTTCCTTCTCGCATTAATGTATAAGAGGTGAAAACCGTTCAGTCATCTTTATCATTCATGTAGGATTACTGTTAAGGAATCATTGGCATCTCCCTACTGCCTAAAATCAAAGGTAATTCAGCCAAATCCGACTGTTCTAGGAATAAATCCTGCTTGTGTGAGCAGAACAACCTCAGGCGCAGAATAACATTTAATTAATTTTACTTTTGCCTTGAGTTTAACTGTTGCTTGGACAAAGCTCTTTCAAGCTGATATTTTGCAGCTTTTTTTTTCCTGCTTGTATTTAGGCATGTGTATGTGTGTGCCTGTATGCACTTGCGTGTGTGAGATACTGTGTA
>NW_025163554.1:0-1600 GCF_004010195.1 Chiloscyllium plagiosum
CTGACAGGAAATTACAGCCTGGAATCTAATCGCAGGGTTCAGGGTGCTGTATATACAGAATAACAGATAGCCCGGAGTGAGTTACAGCCTGAAATCGAATCGAGGGGTTCAGGGTGGTTTATATACAGAATAACAGATAGCCCGGAGTGCGTTACAGCCTGGAATCGAATCGAGCGGTTCAGGGTGGTTAAAAAACAGAATAACAGATAGCCCAAAGTGAGTTACAGCCTGGAATCGAATCGAGGTGCTCAGGGTGGGTTATATACAGAATAACAGATACCCCGGAGTGAGTTACAGCCTGGAATCGAATCGAGGTGTTCAGGGTGGTTTATATACCGAATAACAGATAGCCCAGAGTGAGTTACAGCCTGGAGTCTAATCGAGGGGTTCAATGAGGTTAGTATACAGAATAACAGTTAGCCCGGGGTGTGTTA
Source organism: Chiloscyllium plagiosum (assembly GCF_004010195.1). Lineage (NCBI taxonomy): Eukaryota > Metazoa > Chordata > Chondrichthyes > Orectolobiformes > Hemiscylliidae > Chiloscyllium > Chiloscyllium plagiosum. The sequence goes on from NW_025163554.1 coordinate 435, forward strand.
CTGCCTGGAATCTAATCAATGTATTTTCACTTTTAGATAGGACGGGTTTTGCTGAATCGAAAGTACAGCCACAGATGCCAGCGAAAGGTCAGACTGTTCCAAATATAACAATTAGCTGGGAAATGGAAGCCTGAGTTTTGGTTGCTGTTTTGACAGCAATTCAAATCCAATCAAAGACTTTAAATAACGCTCAGGATACCAGAAGCCAATGGAATTTGAATATTATTGTTTGTACACCTGGAAAGCATTCAAATTGTGAGAATTATTGTATCATGGGAAGTATATAATCCCAGCATTTTGAACACTGGAGGGAGTGCCGCTGCCATCCAACAGCAGAGTAACTGCTGTAGAGCAGGAGTGCTAACTGACCATCTCAAACACTCTCTATCAAAGACACAGGTTCATGTAAAACATACTTGCATAAAAAAAAACATGACCCAGGGAGATCAGCAGATGAAAGAGTGAACACAGTGGGGAAGATAGAGACTGTGTGGGGGTCTTGAGATTGGAACGTGTAATATGTGGGTTGTTGCAACAACATATTTTTACAGAGTTGGAGTCAGATAGTAAGTACCTAAGAAAAGAGGGGCTTGTATTTGTGAATAGTTGTTGTTTAGTGTTCACTATTAAAGGTAAGAAACTAACTTGCTAATTTGTGTTTGAATAGTGGAATGTAGAAGATCTGTGTCACTCGTATGTTAACAGATTACATTGTGAGGTGAGCTTTTCTGGGTGTTTGGTTTTAATTAATAAAGGGGTTCGATTCCACCTTGTAAATGTCCATTCACACTAACCCCATTTCTCTGCAATTGGCCTATATCCTTCTAGTCCTTTCCTATCCACATATTTATCCAAATGCTTTTGAAATGTTGTTAATACACCCCCCTCAGCCACATCTTCTGGCAGCTCATCCACGTACCAGCCATTTATGTAAATACGTGGTCCCTCAGGTTTCCTTTTAATCCTTTTAATTTATACTGAGTATAAAAGTTGGGAATTTATGTTCGAGTTACACAGGACGTTGGTAAGGCTGCACTTGGAGTATTGTGTTCAGTTTTGTCAACTTGTTACAGGGAGGCGTTCTTCCTCCAGGCGTCTGGTGGTGAGGGAGCGGCGGTGAAGGTGGCCCAGGACCTGCATGTCCTCGGCAGAGTGGGAGGGGGAGT
>NW_025163555.1:0-1600 GCF_004010195.1 Chiloscyllium plagiosum
GGTTTCTCAAAGCCCAGGTACATGACATCCACTAGCTCTCCCTTGTCCATTTAAGAACAAAGAACATTGGAGAGTACAGCATAGAACAGGCCCTTTCGCCCAGGATGTTGTGCCGACATTTAATCCTAATGTCAAAGACACCTTAACCGACGCACCCCTCAACACACTGCTATCCATGTGCATGCCCAGCAGTCACTTAAATGTCCCCAATGACTCTGCTTCCACCACCACAGCTGGCAACACACTCCATGCATTCACAACTCTCTGTGTAAAGAACCTACCTCTGATGTCTCCTTAATACCTTCCTCCTAATATCTTCAAACTATGACTTATTGTACCAGTCAATCTTCATTGTTACATCCTCAAAATATTCCAGAAGATTAGTCAAGCATGATTTCCCCTTCGTAAATCCATGCTGACTCTGACCTCTCCTGTTACTGCTATCCAAATGAGTCATAATTTCATCTTTTATAAGTGACTCCAGCATCTTTACCACACTTGATGTCAGGCTAGCTGGTCTATAATTCCCTGTTTTCTCTCTCCCTTCTTTCTTGAAAAGTGGGACAACATTAGCCACCCTCCAATTCGCAGGAACTGATCCTGAATCTATGAACATTAGAAAATGGTTACCAACGCATCCATGATTTCTAGAGCCATCTGCTTAAGACCATCAGGTCCCAGGGACTAAACAGTCTTCAGAACTAACACTCTATCCAACACCATTTCCTGTCGAATATAAATTCCCTTCAGTTCATCCATTACCCTAGGTCCTTCAGCCACTATTACATCTGGGAGATTGCTTGTGTCTTCCCAGTGAAGACAGATCTAAAGGACCTATTCAACTCTTCTGCTATTTCCTTGTTCCCCATAATAAATTCGCCTGTTCTGTCTTAAAAGGCCCAATTTTAGTTTTAACCTTTTTTTTTTTCTTTTCACATACCTAAAAAAGCTTTTACTATTCTCCTTTATATTTTTGGCCAGTTGCCTTTGTACCTCATTTTTTCTCTGCCTATTGCCTTTTTAGTTATTCTCTGTTGCTCTTTAAAGGCTTCCCGGTCCTCCGGCTTCCCATTCATCTTTGCTATGCTACATTTCTTTTCTTTTATTTTTCTTTCCAGTCCTTAACTTCCCTCGTCAGCCACAGGCGCCCCTGCCTCCTGTCAGGGTCTTTCTTCCTCTTTGGAATCAACTGATCCTGCACCTCCTGCATTATATCCAGAAATACCTGCCATTGTTGTTCCAGTGCTATCCCTGCTAGGGTATTGAACCATTGAGCTCCTCCCTAAGAGCTCCATAGTTCGCTTTGTTCAACTGCAATACCGACACTTCCGATTCTCCCTTCTCCCTCTCAAATTGCAGATTAAAACTTATCATATTATGGTCACTACCTCCTAATGGCTCCTTTACTTTGAGGTCCCTGATCAAATCCAGTTTGTTGCACAACACCAGATCCAGAATTGCCTTCTCCCTGGTAGGCTCCACTACAAGCTGTTTTAAGAATCTATCTTGGAGGCACTCCACAAGCTCCCTTTCTTGGTGTTCGGTACCATCCTGATTCTCCCAAACGACTTGCATGTCAAAATCCCCCACATAACTTTGC
>NW_025163556.1:0-490 GCF_004010195.1 Chiloscyllium plagiosum
TTACACACACACAATCACTGCACTGACAAACACTCATATACACACACAATCACTGCGCTGATATGCATACATACTCACTCAATCACTGCACTGACACACACATATACACACACAATCACTGCACTGACCCACGAAAACATATACACACACAATCACTGCACTGACACACACACATATATACATACAATCACTGCACTGACACACAGAGACATATACATACACACAATCACTGCTCTGACAAACACACATATACACACACAATCACTGCACTGCCACACAAACATATACACACACCATCACTGCTTTGATACACACACATTTACACACACACAATCACTGCACTGACAAAAACACATATACACACAATCACTGCACTGACAATCAGCACACAAATACACACACAATCACGGCACTGACAAACAACACACATATACACACACAATCACTGCACTGACACACACACATTTAAACACACAATCACTGCACTGAC
>NW_025163556.1:590-1600 GCF_004010195.1 Chiloscyllium plagiosum
GATATGCATTCATACTCACTCAATCACTGCACTGACACACACATATACACACACAATCACTGCACTAACCCACAAAAACATATACATACACAATCACTGCACTGATACACACACATTTACACACACACAATCACTGCACTGACACACACACATATACACACCACACAATCACTGCACTGACCCACAAAAACATATACATACACAATCACTGCACTGACACACACACATACACAGACAATCACTGCACTGACAATCAACACACATATGCACGAACAATCACTGCACTGACACACAAACATATACACACACCATCACTGCACTGATACACACACATTTACACACACACAATCACTGCACTGACAAAAACACATATTCACACAATCACTGCACTGACAATCAGCACACATATACACACACAATCACGGCACTGACACACACATATATACACACACAATCAATGCACTGACACACACACATTTAAACACACAATCACTGCACTAACAAATACACACACATATACACATACAATCACTGCATTGACAAACGACACACATATCCACACACAATCACTGCACTGACAAACAACACACACATACACACACAATCACTGCACTGACACACACACATTTAAACACACAATCACTGCACTAACAGACACACATATACACACACAATCACTGCACTGACACACACACATATACACACAATCACTGCACTGACACACACACATATACACACACAATCACTGCGCTGATATACATACATACTCACAATCACTGCACTGACACACACACATATACACACACAATCACTGCACTGTCACACACATCGTCACACACAATCAGTGCACTGACACACTCAATCACTGCACTGACAAACACATATATACACACACAATCACTGCACCGACACACACATATACACACACAATCACTGCACTGACAATCAACACACATATTCACACACAATCACTGCAATGACACACAAACATATACACACACCATCACTGC
>NW_025163557.1:0-1600 GCF_004010195.1 Chiloscyllium plagiosum
TAATTCAGCCTTTGCCCAGTTCTCCCACTTCGAGCTGCACTGCCCCAATTCTCCCAATTGGTGCTACACTGAACCAATTTTCCCATTATCTGATGCCCTGTTTCAAATTCCAGTGGTGCACGGAACTGAATCTCCGATTTACTGATGTTAACACCATTTCTTCAATTCTCTAATCTCAGCAATCCCATCTCCAAATCTCCAAATTATCCATCCTACACATATCCCGCTTTAGTGGTGAACTGCAGGAAATCTCCCATTTCCTGGTGCACTGTATTGAATCTCCACCACTAATCCTTTGCAACATTTGTCCTATTTACTGATCTACTCCCGGGTTCTCCCATGTGCAGCAATTCTCAAAGATATCAGCAACTGCACAAGATTTATCATTTACTGATGCCCCGCATCAATACTTCATTTCAGTGTTCCTTACAACCATTTCACCCAATTACTGATCTCCTGAACACATTCTCCACTCAATGTTGCCCTATACCAATCCTTATTTGATTGATGCCCTCGCCAAATTAAGGCGTGCCCTACGCTAATTCAGACATTCTGCATTGTCCTGTTCCATTTCTCCCATTTAGTGCTACAACTGCCCCAAATCACGCATTTAGATCTAAACGACACAATTTTCCCCATTATTTGATGCTCTGTCCCAAATTCTCATATTTAGATAATCCCTTGCCCAATTCTTCCAATTAGTAGTTACTTGCAATGATTCTCCAATTTAGTGGAGCGTTGCCAGCATTCTTAAATTTAGGTAAGTTGGACCAAAGTTTGTGTTTCTGCACTGTACATCTCTATGGCTCTATTCAGGTCTCCACTGCACCAATTCTCCCATTTGACAATCCTGCACAAATCCGGGAAATGGAACAATTCTCCCTTTTGACTATTATCTTGCCCCAGTTCTTCCACTTACAATTTAATGGCACCTGCATGAATTCTCCAATTATTGATGCCCTGAATTTCCTTCCATTTAGTTGATCCAGAGACATTTCTTCCAAGTGCTGGTGCCCTGCTGTATTGTTTTTATTTAGTGGTGCACTGAACTGAATCTCCAATTCTCTGATGTTTGCAACATTTCTTCTTCTTTTTACTGGTTCCCTGGCACTATCCCCAATTTAGAAATGCACTGCTCCAATTCTGTAATATGTTGGCACTCACACCAATATAATGGCACTGTGCACCAAATCTCACAATTATAGTAGTTCTTGAATTATGGATGTCCTGATAAAATTTTCCACTTAGTATTGCCCAAGCCAACCATCACATTGACCGGTTTGCTCGCCTAATTTAGCGGTGTCCTCCTCTAATTTGTCCATCTAGAATAGTCGTGCCCCAATTATCTCATTTAGTGCTGTGCTGCATCAATTCTCCCATTATCTGATGCCCTGTTCCAAATTCTCATATTTAGTTCAGCCTTTGTCCAATTCTCCCATTTCGTGCTCCACAGCCCCAATTCTCCCATTTACTGCTACACTGCACCAATTCTTCTATTATCTGATGCTCTGTTTCAAATTCCAGGGGTGCACGGAACTGAGTCTCCAATTTACTGAAGCTCACAACGTTTCTTCATTTTGTTGATCCCTGCCAGTATTTC
>NW_025163558.1:0-1600 GCF_004010195.1 Chiloscyllium plagiosum
TCGTAACCTTTGGCAATGATTCAGAAGGAATTTAGTTACAAAAATTCTTTTTCACTCAGCATGTGGTGAAAAACTACTTTTGAAGGTACTGATGGCCTGAACGTTGACAAAAATCTTTGCATAACAGCATGAAATATGATAATGTTCAAGGATATGAGCGGCATTGTGGCTCAATTTTTACCTCAAAGCATTGGCAAGTTCGATTCAACTCCAGACTCGGGCAAATGTTTGTGCAGAAATTGCACATTTTCCCCACATCTGCGTGGGTTGCCTTCCCATTTTCTTTTTACGTCAAACTGCCCAAATGTGTGCAGTTTAGGTGGATTCGCCAAGCTGAATTATCCATAATGTCCAGTGGAGTGTGGGTTAAGTTGATTACCTTCAAAAGGTCCAGGGGCATTGGATGAGTCATGGGAGACTCCGTGTGGACCTGTTTGCAGTTTTAGCACACTTTCAATGGTCGATATGTCGGTATAGAATCAATATTTTCTGCACCAATTGAATTTATGAGATTAAAAATGCGTCCTGTATTCACATTCAAATCATTTATGTAAATGACAAAACACAGTGGGCCCCCCACACACGGATGTAGCATATCGCTGCTCAAGGACCTGAATTCAGAAATTCCAACCGTCAATCGTTATCCTTTCTTTCTGTGTTCAAGCCAATTTTGCTTCTGATTGTTTACTTCCCCTTCTATCATTTGGGAATCAAACTAACATATCTAACGTGTGTAAACTTATAGAACGTCTTGCTGAAGTCGAAACAAACAATGTCTCCCACTCTGCCTTCATCAATCTTCATTAGCACATCTTCAAAAAATCTTCGCCCCACAAGTGAGACATGATTTCCCAACCACCAAGCCTCATTGACTGTGTGTAACTGTCCTTGCTGTTCCAACTGCTTTGATTTGTTATCGCTCAGAATCCCCTCCAACAATCTATCCACCACTAACGTCAGGCTCAAAGGTTAATAAGTTCCCAGCTTTTCCTTGCAAAATTTCTAAAGAAATGACACAGCATTAACTGTAGTGAAGTCTTCCAGCACCTCACCCGCCGCTGTTGATAATGCGAGTATTTCAGTAACGGATTGAGCAATCCCTTCCTGAGCTATTGACATGTATCTGGGTTACAAATGATCAAGAATCGAAGACGTATCTACTATTCTGCCCCGTAAGGTCTCCAGGACCTCGGTCTCTGAATTGTGGACGCTTATCGAGACATCACTGTTAATTTCATAAACTTTATATGCCGTTCTTTACACTAAATAATGAAGTAAAATATTACCATACCCTGTGGTGTAACAAATGAACAGCTTTGTTGTTCCATAAGGGGCTTATTGTGTTCAAATTTAGTCTCTCCCCCGAATGAATTTGCACGTTCTTTTTGGAATATCCTTCACATTCTTTGCCTTCTTTGTCCTCTTTTAGCCACCCTGATAGGCCTCAGAATAGAATGTCAGCAATTACAGAAAAAAAGAGCAAACGATGAGCTCCTCCAACCACACTTTAGGGAATTGGGAAACAAGTTTAAGAGTAAGACCTCCGAGGCAATATTGCCGCCAGTGCTAATTAGAATGGAATTGAAGGATAAGCAGGTTG
>NW_025163559.1:0-1600 GCF_004010195.1 Chiloscyllium plagiosum
ACATGATCGGTTTTCCTGAGTCAAGGCAAGGGAAGTGACGGACCTGGACGATGTTCGCGGTTGTGTACTCAGATCCTGTGAGGACCAACTGGTAGAGGTATTCACATACAACTTCAGCTTCGCCCTCTTACAAGCCGAAGTGCCAACCTGCATCGAGAAGATCACCATAATCCTCGTAAGTGAGAAAGCTCATGTAACATGCCTTAATGACTACCGCCCAGTGGCTCTGACCTCAATAAACATGGAGTGATTTGCAAGGCTGGTTATGGCCCACAGCAGCACCACCCTTACCAGCATAGGCTGAATAACAAAGTCAGGGTTGTACCAAAGCACACGGCGTACAGCCTGTTCAGAATGTAACTTGTGGATTGGGTGAGGGGTGCAGAGAAACTAAAACAACCAATGTCACATCGAGCATTCTCAATGAACAGATTGAGTTCAAGCAAATGCCAGAGTGAGAGGTTCAGGTGGAGGAAGAGTATTGGAGCTTAGCAAAGAGTCTGTTGGACAGAGAGTGGAATCTTTGCCCAAAGAAATGTGCACCAAGGAGAAGACGGTGGAAGAATAGTTCAGCATCATGCCGTGCCCGAAATTCTTTAAAATTGGGACAGTACGGGATAAAGTTGAGACCTTTTCTAAGTACAGAACATTCAACATCAGATACGACAGCAGGAGCATTTGGAGGAGGGGATGCAGTCAGAGTGCAGGGCATGGGTGGGGAGGCAGGTTTCAAAGGGTCATAGGCATCTCTGTATTACTGTATCTTGTGGGCCTCATATATCTGATGAGCATGGCGAATGAGCCGGAGAAAGAAATAGAACTGGGGAGTTCTGCAGCCTTGAGCCAATGGGATGTGATGCTTTTGGACAGATAAAATGTTGATACCACTGGCAGTGACATCACACGATCAGTCCTCAAAAAGTAACTTGTTGAAAATAATCTGAATCGTAACCTTATTGTAATGCCCTGATTTCATTGGGTTGACACTCAACCAGCAAGGCCTTACTTTTCTGACATTTTAGACTAAACTGTGAAAACATAATATATGTTGATATTATTAACAGGACAAAGTCATCCATGTTTTTGGAAGGTACTAGAGGGCATAGTGTATTTGTCATTCCCAAAAGCTCTGGGGAAGGTGTCATTGCTCAGTGAGGAAATTGCCAGCACAGAATTTCCTCTGATTCCCATTGACCACAGTTTCATCAGGGTCCCGTATGCCACATGAGTCAAATACCACTTTGATTCAAGGGAAGTGACACTGATCTCACCTCAAATCACATTGGAAAATCCTTAAAATAATAAAAAAGCAAAAGGATAGAACATGGCTTGTTTGAACTTTGTGTTCACTGTCCTCACAAAATTTAAAGGAAAGCTGATACATGGACTTCTGATTCTGAGGAGAGATTAATTCTATTTGTGATGAGGCTGTTTGATTAAGCGCTGTGACACAGAGACAGAAAAACACTCCACTCTGTACCGTGGGGAACAAAACCATCCTGTTCACGGTCCATCAGGCAGTGACAGAAACACACTCTTGTCTGTTGCGCTTGGACATTGATCATCCCAATCTCATCATTTGCTAATGATCAATAGCAGC
>NW_025163560.1:0-1600 GCF_004010195.1 Chiloscyllium plagiosum
GACCCGGTGATAAAACACCTCAGGGGGAGGTTGACCCGGTGATAAAACACCTCAGGGGGAACCTGACCCGGTGATAAAACACCTCAGGGGGAACCTGACCCGGTGATTAAACACCTCAAGGGGAACCTGACCCGGTGATAATACACCTCAGGGAGAACCTGACCCGGTGATAAAACACCTCAGGGGGAACTACAAAAAATAAGAACTAGCTTGTGTCCTCAGATTCAGAGAGGGAGGTATGTCATGATTGTACTGAGGTCAACGAGTTGGACTTCATTGAATAGGTTCCCTGGTTGGACCACATTAACTGCCCCAGTGCAGGAGCCTGACTGACCGATATAAACAGGAGTGTCAGAGATTCTGTTCAGTCTGAGAGCTGGCTCTGAGGACAGTCATCAGAGTCAAGGCTCCAACGGGGTCTTGGTTACAGGATACCAGTATTTTTAGAGTTACTTCAGTGTTTGTTTCTAAAAAGTTGGTTTGAAAGCTTGAGGATGAGGTCAGTGTTCTTACATTATGTTTCCTGAGAGATTGATTATGCTGAGTGATGAAGCTGTAATGAATGGAATCAGACAGGGCTCTCTGTAATAGCAGGAGAGCTTCAAGTCAATTTATTCCAAAGACACAACACTGTCTCACAATGTTCATTTGATCCTTGCTACACAAGATGTTTTCAGAGATGCAAAAGGTCATGTGTGTCTGATAGGAAATAGAAGTTAATTTAGTGACTAACCTAATAGCTCAAAAGTCTGATAAGGAATTCGATTAGTTAGACTAGATGAACAGCTAATTGTTTGCCTGAATGAACTGTTCTGAGCAAAACTAACTGACAACCAACAAGAAATAGGCCAGCAGAAGACCGTTCTGCCCATCAATGCTATTCCACCATTTTAAAGGATCCTGTCTGCAAATTTTCTTTGTTCTTGGTTATCTGAGCTGGATCTTCAACTCCATGTCCCGGGGTTCTGAGGAAGGGACACTCGATCCAAAACGTTAACCCGGATTTCTCTCCACAGATACTGCTAGACCTACTGAGCTTTTCCAGCCATTTCTGTTATTGTTTCACTTTCCTGCCCACTCTCCCTGGAGAGTGTTTATGGCCTGTCCCTAGTTGCCCCTTGCGAAGGCGGTGGTGAGTCTTGAACCACTGCAGGCCATGTGCTGTGGGGAGACCCACAGTGCCAGAAGTGTCCTCGATCCATTGCAGTTTCTGGAATCTCTGTGAATTAATGTTCTCCAAACATGGAGCACTTTTCCAAGGCACTGAGGGATTCACTTGTTTCTACTCTCACTATCAGTTCACATGCACTTCCCGAAACACCAACACTCAGTCAATCCCACCTGAAATCTCATTAGAATTATATCTCGAAATTCAACACTTACTGGACAGAAGAGGCCGTTTGGCCAATCACCTGTGTACCACCAAAGCTGTAAAACGATTGACAACACTCCCCCCATCCCACACTCGGTCCATAGCTCAGCATGACAGGACAATTCAAGTACTGATCCAAGTTGATTTTTAACGGTTGGGAAGTTTCCTGCCTTAACCCCCTTCCCAAAACAGGCGGCATCAGGAGGGAGGGGGACACAGCAAGGCAGG
>NW_025163561.1:0-1600 GCF_004010195.1 Chiloscyllium plagiosum
AAGAGCAACATGTAAACACTTAGATTATCATTAGAACCCAATATTAAAGCCAGTTAGTGTTTTCACAAAACTACAAAACCAGAGGAAGAGCTGAGAGTTGCACGACTGAAGGAGTGGGACTGCTCCTTCTTCCGATCCACTTTTCATCCCTTTTGTCCCAAGAACAAGTGCAGAAGCCAAATACTGGCAATCTGATATATAATTTTTTAAAAAGTCAGAAAATGCTAGAAGTATTCAGCTTGTCTGGCAGTTTCTGAAAATGTGGTAGAGGTCAACGCTATCACAACCTGATTGTCTTTACTTTGTATTCACAATAACTAATGTCCAAGTCACAACTCAGTCAGACACGTTTCCTCATCTTTAAAATGTATGCACGCTTTCAAAGTTTGCCATCAGAAACGTTTTGTCGATTAATTCAGCACTGACAGGATAGCCGTTTAAAACTGTATGAAACATATTGCAAACGGTCATATCAGACAAATGAGGTGCCCTGTGAAGAAATATGTGTTTCATTCAGGAAAGCTAAAATAGAATTGTTCATAGGAAATTGTGGTGAACTTCCTGCCGATTTTCTTATGAGGTAAGAATAAGTCTTGATTATGCTAATCTAAAGCGATCAGATAAATGTAGATTGGCAAAACAAAAGACAAACATTCTGTGAGACTGCTGTGCATGAAACCTGGGGATGATGGAATATAAGGGATAGTAGCAATACTGATCATAAATAGCCAGCGTGAAAGGTTACTGATGAAGGGTGCCTGCCTGAAACTTCGATTTTCATGATCGTCGGATGCTGCGAGACATGCTGTGATTTTTGAGCACCACTCTAATGCTGACTCTGATCTCCAGCATCTGCTTTCATCACTTTCGTCTGTGGCAAAGGGAACAGAGTCATCATTAACAATTGTGTTTTGAATTGGAAGAACTTTTCAATCGAACTTTGATTGAGCGTTGGTGTGTGGAAGTTCTGATTAGATTATTTTAGACAGTCAGCATTCTCTGATTTATCAGAGCGCCCAGCGCGCCCATGAGATTCTATGATTGGTTGAAGGACCAATGCCTCCAGCTTGGTCCTATAGGACCGCCTCTTCTTCGCTGTTGAACATTATACGTCATCACTTGGGATGGATCCTGCAGCATGCATAGGGTTAACATGAACTGTGAGCATGCTCGTGGCGAGTGCTCATGGGAACGAAATGCAGTTGTCTCTAATCGACAGTCGGTGAGTGAGGACTAAAGGGGAGGGAAGGGCCAGATGCTATAGCCCAGTTAGAGGTCACAGTTTTGGTCATGAAATGATAGACAATAGACAATAGACAATAGGTGCAGGAGTACGCCATTCAGCCCTTTGAGCATGCACCGCCATTCAACATAATCATGGCTGATCATTCCTAATCAGTATCCTGTTCCTGCCTTATCTCCATAACCCTTGATTCCACTATCTTTCAGAGCTCTATCCAACTCGTTCTTAAATGGATCCAGAGTGTGGGCCTGCACTGCCCCCTGTGGCAGAGCATTCCACACAGCCAGCACTCTCTGGGTGAAGAAGTTTCTTCTGAGCTCTGTACTAAATGGTCTACCCCGCATTTTTAAGCTGTGT
>NW_025163562.1:0-1600 GCF_004010195.1 Chiloscyllium plagiosum
GCCCAGTGTTGGGGGAGAGAACCTGCCCAGTGTTGGGGGAGAGAACCAGGCCTGTGTTGAGGAGAGAACCAGCCCAGTGTTGGGGGAGAGAACCACCCCAGTGCGGGGGAGAAAACCAGCCCAGTGTTGGGGAAAACACTAGCTCAGTGTTGGGGGAGAGAACCAGCTTGGGTTGGGAGAAAGAACCAGCCCAGTGTTGGGGAGAACACCAGCCCAGTGTTGGGGGAGAGAACCAGCCCAGTGTTGGGAGAGAACCAGCCCAGTGTTGGGAGAGAAACAGCCCAGTGTTGGGGGAGTACACCAGTCCATTGTTGGTGGAGAGAACCAGCCCAGTGTTGGGAAGAAACCAAACCAGTGTTGGGTGAGAGAATTAGCCTAGTGCGGGGGGAGAGAACCAGCCAATGCAAAGGGAGAGACCCAGCCCAGTGTTGCGGGTAGATGACCAGTCCAGTGCGGGAGAGAGAACAAGCCCAGTGCTGGGGAGAGGAGCAGCTCAGTTGGAGGGGAGAGCCAGCCCACTGTTGGGGAGAGAACGAGTCCAATGCGGGGGAGAGAACGAGCCCAGTGTTGGGGGAGTGAACCAGCCCAGTGTTGGGGAGCGAACCAGCCCAGTGTTGGGGAGAGGAGCAACCCAGTGTTGGGGAGAGAACCAGCCTAGTGTGGGAGGAGAGAACCAGCCCAGTGTTGGGGGAGAGAACCAGCCTAGTGTTTGGGAAGAGAACCAGCCCAGTGTTTGGGAAGAGAACCAGCCCAGTGTTGGGGAGAGAACCAGCCCAGAGTCGGGGGAGAGAACCAGCCCAGAGTCGGGGGAGAGAACCAGCCCAGTGTTTGGGAGAGAACCAGCCCAGAGTCGGGGGAGAGAACTAGCCCAGTGTTTGGGAAGAGAACCAGCCCAGTGTTGGGGAGAGAACCAGCCCAGAGTCGGGGGAGAGAACCAGCCCAGAGTCGGGGGAGAGAACCAGCCCAGTGTTTGGGAGGAGAACCAGCCCAGTGTTTGGGAAGAGAACCAGCCCAGTGCGCTGCGAGAGAACCAGCCCAGTGCGGTCGGAGAGGACCAGTCCAGTGTTGGAGAGAGAACTAGCCCAGTGTTGGGGACAGAACGAGCCCAGTGTTTGGGGAGAGAACCAGTCCAGTGTTGGGGAGAGAGAACCAGCCCAGTGTTGGGGGAGAGAACCAGCCCAGTGTTGGGGAGAGAATGAGCCCATTGTTTGGGGAGAGAACCAGCCCAGTGTTGGGGAAGAGAACCAGCCCAGTGTTGGGGTGAGAGAACCAGCCCAGTGTTGGGGAGAGAGAACCAGCCCGGTGTTGTGGGAGAGAACCAGCCCAGTGTTGGGGAGAGAATGAGCCCATTGTTTGGGGAGAGAACCAGCACAGTGTTGGGGGAGAGAACCAGCCCAGTGTTGGGGGAGAGAACCAGCCCAGTGTTGGGGGAGAGAACCAGCCCAGTGTTGGGGAGAGAGAACCAGCCCAGTGTTGGGCGAGAGAACCAGCCCAGTGTTGAGGAGAGAATGAGCCCATTGTTTGGGGAGAGAACCAGCACAGTGTTGGGGGAGAGAACCAGACCAGTGTTGGGGAGAGAACCAGCCCAGTGTTGGGAAGA
>NW_025163563.1:0-1600 GCF_004010195.1 Chiloscyllium plagiosum
TGGCTGATGATCTACATTGTGCCTGCAAAAAAGGCCCTGAGCTTCCAGTTGCCTGCTCTTTAACACACAAGACTGCTCCCTGTCCAACATCTCTGTCTCATGCTTACTGCAGTGTTCCAGTGAAGCTTGATACAAGCTGGAAGAACACTTCAGAACATACCAAATGGCTTCCTATTTCAAGGACTGCAATTTCCCCTCCCATATGGTTATCAATACCCTCCAGTGTATCTCCTCCACTTCCCACACCACTGCCCTTGAACCCCACCCCTCCAAATGCAACAAAGATGGAATCCCACCATCCTCACCTTCCACCCAGATACAACGCATCATCCGCTGCTATTTCCACCATCAGATCCAACCACCTGAGATATATTTCCCTCCCCACCCCTTTCAGCATTCCACAGAGACCATACCCTCTGTGACTTCCATGTTAGATCACGCTCCCCACCAACCCATCCTCCACTCCAGTCACCTTCGCTTGTCACTGCAAGAGGTGGAAAACCTGTGCCCACACATTCCCCTCACCTCCAACCAAAGCACCACAGGATCCTCCCACATCCAGCATAGATTTCCCTGCCCACCCAAACACCTCACCTATTGTGTCCTTTGCTCTCAGGACGCCAAATTTTGGAATATTTCAGGGAACATTCCTGGGACACATGCACCAAAGTACCCCATCGCCCTGTGGCCGACCACTTCAGCTACCTGCCCCCCGCGCCCCCACCCCCCACCGCCAAGGACATGCAAGTCCTCCACCACAAAATCTGAGCCACCCGACACCTGGAGGAAGAACACCTTGGGAACTTTTAACCACACGGCATCAGGGTTTCCTCATCTCCCCACCCCCACCTTATCTCAGATTCAACCCTCCAACTCGGCACAACCCTTTTGAACAGTCCCACCTGTCCATCTTCCTTTCCAATTATCCATTCCACCCTCTCACCACTACCTCCCATCTACAACCACCTATTGCCTCCCTAGCTCCCTTCCCCCAACCCCAAAAACCCCTCCCTATTTATCTCTCAGCCGTATCCCACCACCCACATTTCTGATGAAGTGCTGACATGCCCAATACGTCAATTCTTCTGCTCATTGGATGCTGCCTGACCTGCTGTGCTTTTCCAGCGCCATACTTTAACATAAGCTGGAAGAACAACACCTCATCTCCCACTCGTCAACACTGCAATCCTCTGGCTTCAACATCAAATTTAATAATTTTAGGTCCTGAACTCCCCCACGTCCTAGTGTCTTTGCCCCCTACCCCACATACGAGGCCTTGTAATTACGTAGCCTTCCATTACACATTACCTATGGTTAGCCACTAACAGTCCCCATAAACAGCTATTCAACCTCCCGCTCAGATTGTTATCCATTCCTTTGTCCAACTGCACTTATCTCTCTCTTGGGACTCTATTCCCACCTATCATCTACTCCTTAATCCCTACCTTCTGCATAAAAAACGACATTTTTTTCTCAGTAACGTCAATTCCTGAGGAAGCGTCACTGGATCGAAAATGCGAACCGATTTCTCCTCACAGATGCTGCCAGATCTGCTGAGCTTTTCCATTACCTTCTGGTTGTTATGTGTGATTTACAGCAT
>NW_025163564.1:0-1600 GCF_004010195.1 Chiloscyllium plagiosum
TTGCAATTTCCCTGGATGGGTGCAGCTCCAAGAACCCTCAAGGAGCTTGTCAGCAAACAGCATAAAGCGAACTGCTTGATTGGCAATGTATCTACAAAAATTCAATCACTTCACACTGACGCTGTTTAGCAGCAGTATGTACTATCTTCAAGATGCAGTGCTGAAGATCACCAAAGATGCTTAGAATATACCTCCTAAACACACGACATCGTTCATGGAGAAGGGCAAGGGCAGCAGTTACTTGAGAGCCCCACTACCTGCAAGTTCGCCTCCAAGGATTTCACCACACTGAATTTGAAATAACCCGCTATTCCATCACAGACGTTGGGATAAAATAATGGACTTGCCTCCTTAACGGCATTGTGGGTCAACACACATCAAGTGGACTGTAGAAATTCGCAAAGAAACGTCACCACCACGATCTCAAGGGCAAATAGGGAGGAGTACGCATTCCTAGCCATCGACGCCCAATTCCTACAAATCAATAATAATAAAAAGAAATCATCCAATGAACATTGCTGCTTGGAGGTTCCATACATCTCATGGATTTTTGCATAGTTGTCTAAGGTCAAATTGTTGTTCAATGCATTACATAATATTTGGAGAACTGCCTTCACAAACATCGGTTTGGAGCCTGTCCTCGTTCTACTGCTTATGTTATTTGGATTTAGACAACATTTCTGGATATCTACATTGACTTAATGTGCCATAGGCCAGAGTTCTCTCTCTCTCTCTCTCGATACTGATTGCAGACGTCAGTTAACAGACCACGCGGCACGTTCCACAAAGGCTAGTAATATAGCTCGCCGGGGGAGGGGGCGGTGAAGAGTTATTTCTTTCTTCGACAGCTCCAAATGTCTGTAAGGAATATGGCGTCAAGTGGGGGTTCATGGAGAGGTTACGGATTGTTACAGACGAATTGGTCTTGTTTTTCACTCAGCCTGAGGGCATTTAAAATAAAGAGGAATCCTTTGCTTTCGCACCGACAGGGTGTCGAGAATATTTAGTGTTCCAACAATCATTCTTGTAATCCTGCAAGCTACGCCAATTTTTGGATTCATAAGAAATAAGGGAAGAGCCTGCAATTTTTTTCAGATATCCGGCTTCATTTCTTCTTATATTTCAACTACATGCCTGAAAGGTAAGATCCTTTATTCTATTTAAATTTACATTTCACTTCATCCTCGTCAAAACCGCAAAAAAAGTCAGTGCATTCTGTTAGTCTACTTAATTGCAAGCTTTTCCTTACATTGTCACTCCAAGGTCTGAGCAACAGCCGGTTTGCCACGTATGTGTATTAAGTCTGCTTCAATCCGATTTACACCTGCCCTTGCAAATGTAAACCTTGTTATGTTGTAGTCAAACTACTTAATTTTCAATATACTCCATAGGTGGGATGAAACAAAAATCATGTTTTCCTTTGTTGAAAGACAACTCCTTAGATTCACAGAGGGTTCATTCCCAAAGGTGTAACTGCAATAAAACCTTGATGCTGGAAGTGCTAAGTGGGTGTTGAGTGAGTCATTTGGTCGTTACACCCCAACAGATCGGTGTAGATGAGTTAGAGCGATGGGTCAGTGTCCTTGCTGTATAACTATGA
>NW_025163565.1:0-1600 GCF_004010195.1 Chiloscyllium plagiosum
CTGGGAGCAGTGACTGTGCTGAGCTGTTTAAAGGACATATCCTGGTATTTTATGCTCAAGGCTCGGTATTGGCTGATGAACACCCCTTGGTTTTGTGATGTAACAGACGGTGTTATATTCTCCAGTGTCTGGGTCACAATTGAGTTCCTCCACCACATTCTAACCCCGTGTGTCCCATTTCTCCTGATTCTGCTGCTCAATGTTCTCACCGTCAGACACATTTTAGTGACCAGCAGAGCCCGCAGGAGACTCCGCGCTTACACCAATGGGGACGCTCAGTCTGACACAGAAATGAGAAACCGAAAAAAATCTATCATTTTACTGTTTGTGATCTCGGCCAATTTCATCCTGTTATGGTCAACGTTCATGCTGTATTCTATATGGAGACGGATGTATGATTTTGGGTATCGGTCTGTGTATCTCCATCCCTTTGTGGTGGAATTGGGCTTCATGCTGCAGCTCCTCAGTTGCTGCACAAACACCGCGATTTATGCCGTCACCCAGACGAAGTTCAGGCAGCAGCTGAAGAATGTGATGAAATATCGCTTCACCCAAATCCATCCATCCATCAAATTCCCTCATTAATCAATCCATCCGGGATTTTCTCATTTCAGTTCAGTGTTTCAGCGATGGGGCAGCCTGTCGCTATGGTATCATATTGAGGGTAGCGCTGGTTTGTCCATCCTTATCCCACAGGGGGGTTACAGGGAAACATTTCAATGTTTCTCACAACTCAGGGGCCAGTGAGAAAAGGCACCATCCCACTGACTGTATCCATCATTTCCATTTGAAAACAATAAAAATGTTGATTAAAGCGTGCCGAGCAGCAGAGTGACCGATGTTGTTGTGTGTCGTTGTGTTGGAGAAGCTGAAATGGAGAGAGACAGACTCAGCCCCAAGTCCTGGTCCTCAGGAAAGGGGAAGGTACCGCGCCCTGAGCTCAGCAGCTGGGTTTAACCTCCTCTGTTCCCCCCACTCCAACCTGACTTCCCCAATTCCTCTCCCCTACTCTTTCTCATCACTTCTTCCCCTCTCCCTCACTTTCTGCACACTGTCTCTTTCTCACCATCTCTCCCTTTCACGCTCTCGTCCCCTCTCAGACACCCCCCAACCCCGATTTCTCCACCTGCCTCCACTATTGTTTCTCCTTCACGCTCCGCCTCTCCCTCTCACACCCCCAACACGAGATTCTCCAACTGCCTCCACTCTTCCCTCTTCCCCTCACCCTTACTCTTTCTCTCTCTCCTGCCGTCGCTGTCTCCCTCCCGCAATTCTGTCTCCATCCCATTTTCCCCTCCTCCCATTTCCCACATCTCTCTATCATCTCACCCCACACCCCACACGCAGACCTCTACCAATTCCCAGTCTCTGGGTGAGAGGGAGAGGGAAGGACCAGGGAGACAGAGAGTGTCAGAGAGAGAGGTAGGAGCAGGAGGAAGAGAGATTCAGTCAGAGAGAAACGGAGGGAGGTGGGGAGAGAGTGAGAGAACGTGGAGAGAGAGTGAAGGAGCAGAGAGAGAGCAGGGGGCAAGAGAGAGATAAGTTGAAGTAGGGAGAGAGACAGAGACAGGGTAGAAGATAATGAGAGACAGAGACGAGA
>NW_025163566.1:0-1600 GCF_004010195.1 Chiloscyllium plagiosum
TCTGATAGTAACATGTTCTGACCCTGCTACATATGGATGGCATAAGTCTATGCCAGTTATTTTTCTGTAGCCTGTGATTTCTGATGAAGGGCTTATGCCCGAAACATCAACTCTCCTGCTTCTCGGATGCTGCCTGACTTGCTGTGCTTTTCCAGCATAACACTTTTCGACTCTGATGTCTCGCTTCTTTTGTCGTCACTTTCTCCTTTGATCAACAAAAATTATTCTTGGTTTAATCTTCTCAAAAGTGCAATAGGAATCAATACATGAAATTCAGATATCTCACATTTACCTTAACGATGTGAAGGCTAAGACATTACTAAATTATTGTCAGTAATTGAAACCGTGCTGACAAACTTGTGCAGTATCAGTGCCTCACCTTTCGAGTGTTCCCAGATATCGTGCAGTTGCAGTATTTTGTTTTGCACTCAGCTATATGTTGTTCTCACTTGTTTCTTTGTGAAAGATTACAAAATTAACTTGGATGAATGAACGTATGATTTCTTTAACCAATGTTGGGACAAAAAAAAATGTCAGTATTTCAAGTGCTGATAAAGTAAAATAAACTGATAATCAGTAGAAAGGGTTTAAAATGGATATGGAACAAATGCTTGCAAATGGGATTAGAGTAATTTTGGATATCTGGTCAGCATGGGCAAGTTGGACTGAAGGGTCTGTTTTTGTGTTGTACAACTGTGACTTCATTCTCTCAATTATTCAAGAAGTTAAATACTTCGAGGAGGAAAAGGGGAATTTATGCAGAGAATGCACTTGAGATGATGATTGAGGTTTATCAAACTCACATTGTTTCATGACCTTTTCCTCTGGCTTCTTCAATGAACAAACTTGTTTATTATCTGAATAACTATGTATCACGTGATTTGTTTAGCATAAAATATTTTGTTAGGATCTAGTGAACTATTAAGAAGTGTTCATTTTAAAAATTTAGGCAGCGTGATTATTAAGCAAGAAAAGGTTGGTGTTTTACTCCCACTGAATCATTGCTCTATAAAAGGTAACAAGCTTTTTATCTTTTCTGGGCACTGAATATATGGAAATCAATTCTGAAGGAAAACATCCTTGTCGGTAATATTCCCACATATGTGGAGTAATTGCTTCTGGTCACTCTTCAGGCTATAGAGCCTCGGAAAGAAATGAGTTGGCCACAGTGAGCAACATCATTTGGATAGATAATGCTCATTGGGGAAACTTGCAGAGTGTATGCAATAAACCTGAACATTGTTATTTTTTTTCACAGAGCTTGGGACCCGACTGGAGCAGCAATGAAGCTCGTACTGTTTCTTAAATTTCCGAGCTTGCCAAATTATTGTTGGAAAATGCAGGTGACTTTATCAAAGCATATTTCACACTCCCCAGCCAGGAATGTGATCCCAATTCTGTCAGTCCATCCATTCCTAAGGATAACAGGTATTTTAAATGTGAGCACTCCATTTAACTATTTGAATTTAATACTTCAGTGGTTAAGTCCTCTTAGATTCTTAATTTCAAATTACTCAAATGTGATTTTTTGTCCCCCCTAAATTTGCCAAGCACTGGGCAGTTCTGGGATATTCCAAATATTTACAATAGATGCATTCAC
>NW_025163567.1:0-1600 GCF_004010195.1 Chiloscyllium plagiosum
CAGAAAACGTGAAAAGATCCTGCAAGGAGAGTGTAGGGAGATGGACACATGTCCTGCACTTGAAGGAGTCAGGAACATCAGCTGTGTCCATGAGCTCCCATATTGAGCAAGTGGAGCATAACATGGCTCTGAGATCTCCTGCCACTTTTACTCGAAAATTTAACTTGTCTTAAATTAGATAAATGGAAAAGAAAGGTTTTTCTTTCACCAATCACTGGATTAAAAAAAAGAAGAGAAGCACCTTATGAACACAGTACAGAGTACTTTTGTTTTGGTTAGATGAGGAGTTTGGTGTGGGTTACATTACACGTGTAGTGTCTCTCGTTCAATCGCTGCCCAAACATATCAGTTCCCTTACGTTCCGAGTGCACAATTCGTCTTCTCCCACTCCGCTCCTCGCTGCTGCTAATGGAGGCCTGATGCTCGAGGTGAGTCCGTTTTTAGTGGGAAATTAACCTTTGCGGCAACCCCCCTGGTCCCACTCCCCCTCTCTAACACCTCCCAAAAGATAATACACAAAGCATGCAAAAATCCCTTTTCTTCATGTATTGGCAACTGAACAAATGATAATCATGGACCAAACAAAAATAATTTAATGGATATTTGCTGTGATTCTTGAACGACGAAATATTTGGTTTTATATTGAGAAAATAAATTCAGGGTTTTTTTCAAATCTGAATTGGATTAGTTTTGATCAGTATGTGATCATCATTAGTGACAAAACCAGAAGTTGCTGGGAATGCTCAGAATTACTGGCAGTCATTACTGGGAGAATCAGAGTATATAGTAATTCTGAAGAACCAAAATGCATTTACTTCAGTGCAATGGGTTTTACAGGGAAGGCTGATCTACTCAACGCATGGTTCAGAACATGGGATTGGGACATCATAGCTATTCTAGGACCTTGGGTGTTCAAAATCTTTCAATACAAACAGGCAATTCAGTAAAAGAGGAGGAGGTGTGGCCTTGTTAGCCAAGGATAGTATAACGCTGGCTCTGAGAACGTTTGCTGAGGACTCGTCTACTGAGGTAGTGTGGGCTGAGGTTAGAAACAGGAGAAGAGAGGTCACACTGCTTGGAGTATTTTTATAGCCTCCGCAGAGTTCCAGGGAAGAGAGGATTAGCAAAAATATTCTGGGTAGGAGTGAAAGAAACAGGGTTGTCATTATGGGGGACTTTAACTTCCTTAACATTGACTGGAAAATCTATAACTCTAGTACGTTGGATGGATCAGTTTTTGTCCAATGTGTACAGGAGGGTTTCCTGACACAGTATGTCGAAGGGCCGACAAGAGGAGAGGCCATAATGGATCTGAGCCAGGCCAAGTGTTCGATTTAGTTATAGTTGAACACTTTGGAGAGAGTGACCATAATGCAGTTATGTTTAGTTTAGCGATTGAAAGGGATAGGTACATGCCACAGGTCAAGATTTATCGATGGGGTAAGGGCAAATATAATCCGATTAGGCAATAATTAGGATGCATAGAATGGGGCAGCAAAATGCAGGGGATGCAGACAGTGGAAATGTGGAGCTGGTTTCAGGAAGAGTTATTGTGTGTCCTTGATAGGTATGTCATACAGGGAAGAAGTGATAAGGAAAG
>NW_025163568.1:0-1600 GCF_004010195.1 Chiloscyllium plagiosum
TGTACAAGAAGGACTGGTGACACTTGAACTGGAAGGGAACCAATATCTTGGGAGGGAGATTTGCTCAAGCTCTTCAGGAGGGTTCAATTGGCATGGGGACAGGAACCAGAGCTATGGATAAGATAATGGAGTAGGGTGTGAACAGCCAGATACAGCGTGCAGAAAGGTTATGAGGACGTATGGGCAGTTGATAGAGCAAAGTTGCAGTTATTGTGATTGTTTGAAGTGTGTTTATTCTAATGCAAGTCGAATCAGGAATAAGTGTGACAAACTCAGTGTATTGAATAGTAATTGGGATTCAGAAGTTGTGGCCATTACGGATTTTTGAATATCACGGGGGAAGGAAATGTTGTTGGATGTTCCAGTGTTTAAATGTTGCAAAAGAAATAGGGAAAGTGTATAAATGAGGTGGGAAGTGTCATTGCTCATCAGGGTTACCATCACAGCGCAGATAGGGAGATCTTCGAGAAGGGTTTGACTACATACTCAGTATGGCTCGAAGTCAGAAACAGGAAAGGGGCAGTCACGTTATTGTGAGTTTTCTACAGGGCCCACAATAGCAACAGAGACATAGAGGAGCAATTTGGGAGGCTGAGTTTGGAAATGAGGAGAAAGTGATGTCTGCAGATGCTGGGGATCAGAGATGGAAATGTGTTGCTGGAAAAGCGCAGCAGGTCAGGCAGCATCTAGGGAACAGGAGAATCGACGTTTCGGGCATTAGCCCTTCTTCAGAAAAAAAAAGGGCTAATGCCCGAAACGTCGATTCTCCTGTTCCCTAGATGCTGCCTGACCTGCTGCGCTTTTCCAGCAACACATTTCCATATCAGATTTTGGAAATGTGCAGGGTAAATGGGTTGTTGTCGTGAGTGATGTTACCATCCCTAATTTCTATCGGAACATAAAGAGTCAGCTTCACATATTTAAGGGCAGCATGAAACAAACTGATTTGCCAGAAGAGGTGCATGTTAAAAACGAGGGTGTGCTGAATAGATTAAAAAAAAAACCCGGAACAGGAAAATCCCCAGATGAGACGGGATATAACCTAGGTTACTGGAAGAACCGACTGAAGAATCTGCGTCTTTGTGAAGATCTTTGATGTCCACACTCTCCATTGGAGGAGCACCAGATAAATTGTGAATGGCAAGTGGTTTTCGCTCGTTCAATAAAAGGAATAAGGATAATACTGGGACTTACAGATTAGTTTTATGTCCCTGGTGGGCAAAGTATTGGAGAGGATTCTGTCAGAAAGATTTACAAATGCTTGGAAAACATTAGTTTGATGAGGCTTAGTAAACATGGCATCGTGGGCAGCAGATCATACATCGCAATCCCCATTGCATTTATTGTGAATGTCACAAAACATGGTGATGAATGTAGAGCAGCGGATGTGGTGAACATGGGTTTTAGTAAGCCGTTTGGTAAGATTACCCATGGTAGGCTCATTGAGAAAGGAAGGAAGCATGGGGTACGGCGCAATCTGGCATAATGGATAAAAATTGGCTGGGTCATAGCATTCAGCCTCGAGCTTGGTGATTTGTGGTGTTCTGCAGGGATCTGTTCTGCGACTTTTGCTCTTTGTAATTGTTATAAATGACTTGTA
>NW_025163569.1:0-1600 GCF_004010195.1 Chiloscyllium plagiosum
TACATTTAATATTCTCCTTCCTTTTTTTTCTTATCTTCTGTTGATCTTTGTAAGTTTCCCAATTCTCTAGTTTCCCACTGCCCTTCACCATATCATATGCTTGTCCTTTTGCTTCGTTACAATCCCTGACTTCCCTCGTCAGCCCTAGTTGCCTCATCCACCCTGCACCATGCCTCTATTCCTCAGCATGAATCTCTGCAGTGTCTCCTGAATTAATCTTGGAATCTCCTGCCATTGCTGTACCCCTGCCTTTCCTGCTGGACCCCTCTCCCAGTCAATCCTACCCAGCTTCTCCCTTGTGCCTCTGTAGTTGCCTTTATTCAGCTGAAATACGCTTACCTGATAATATCTCTCTCTCTCAAATTGCAGAATACATTCAACCATGTTCTGATCACTGCTTCCGAAGTTTCCCTTCACCTTAAGCTCCCTTATCTAGCCTGCGTCATTAGATCCAGTATCATCTGTCCCGAGTGGGCTCCACCACAAGCTTCTGCAAAAAAAAGACATCGCATAGACATTCCTGTAATTTCTTTTCTTGCGATACTAAACTGATTTTCCCAATCTGCCTGCATATCAAAATCACCCACGATCACTGTATTTTGCCTTTTCTACACATCTTTTCTATCTCCTGGTGTATCTTCTGCCCCAGCTCCTGACTATGTCTTGGAGCCCTGTACAAGACTCCAACTGTGGTTGTCTTACCTTTGTGGTTCCTCAGTTCCACCCACGCAGATTCTGGACTATCTGACCTTACTTCCTTTCTTACTATTGATTTAATTTCATTTCTTACTAATAATCCATATTCACTCCCTCTGCCCACTTGCCTCTCTTTTCAATAGGAATAATGTCCTTAAATATCCTGATCCCCTTGCAGCCACTTCTCCGTGATGCCCATCACCTCATGCCTGCCGATTTCAATCTGTGCCACAAGCTGATTTACCTTATTCCTTGTACAGCATGCATTCAGATATAATATGGTCAGTCCTGTATTAACTGTACCTCCTGTCATGCCATTCATTTGACCAGATTGCTTGAAGTTTGATTGTTAAACATTTCCAGATGCTCTATCCTAATTGTGTATGTGCTGCAGATTTTAATAACCTCTCCTGAGTTCTGTACTCTTACCTCCTCTTTTAATTCGGCTTTTCTAATTAAACCCTGTAACCGAAGCCCCACCCCGCACACACACACTCCTAATCAATTGAAATATATGTTCTACAGTCCTAGTTCGGATTCACTCGGACTCTGGTCCCAGCACGGTTCAGATGATGACTGTCCCATCGGAACAGGTCTTTTCTTCCTCCGTAATAAAATTGATTTATTCAACACAAAACACAGGGGCAAAATAAATTTTTGTGTACATACCAAAATATGAAAACTACAAAGAGACAAGGTGGTTAAAATACACTTACTATGTGGTGCTATGTAAATTTAAATGTGAATTACAAAACCATGGAAGTCATGTGCAAACTTTGTCAATCATTATTTGATCCGCAGCTGAGATCCTGGTTTCCCGTCTGTCAGTAATCCCCATCACTGAGATTCTCTCGCCCTGTCTCTCACACACTGTCGAGAGGGGTTACAAGTTGATGTTAGCCCA
>NW_025163570.1:0-1600 GCF_004010195.1 Chiloscyllium plagiosum
AACGGTGTTCAATTGTTGCTGAGTGTTTTTTTTTTAATTATTAAAGCAGCATTTTAGATTTTAATTTTCGGTTTATTAATATTAATGAATATGCATTCGACATCAGAGCAAAGTACATTAAACTATGAAGTCAATTTATCTATCAGGATTCGAGAAATAATTATCAATTACCATAATTACACAGCACTTTAACTTAGACTTTGTAACAAGCACAATGTATTTTTAATACCTTTCATATTTCTTAGTGTGAATGCTACAAGATAACAATCTGTTTGGTCAGGCCAATACACCCACATAAAGACCCACGTAATTTCCCTTGCAATATCCTTTGTAAATATCTGACATTTGCTCATTGAAAGATAACAGTCATCTCAGTTACTGAACTTCAGAGAACACTAATTACTTTACATTACAATATTTCTCTTCATTTCTGTACATTACTCTGGAATAGGAAGGTGAGGTACCTCATTATTCTTAAATTCACTAATATAAGTTTTAAAAGCGATTTGTTGCTAATACCTAATATCTAATAATTGCTCAATTTAGTAAGGGGTGTAACTGTGGAATTATGGTTCTGTATTATAATTAATTCAAGGACATTGCGATATATAATCTCTCAATTGTCGTGAATATTGCTTTTCATTTTAAACTTGGAAAGACTTTTGAATTGTTTTGATTGTAATTCACTTCAATGTTAACATTTATAATGTTTCCAATGACAATACCAGTTAAATATTTTTCATGTTCAAAATTATTTAAAATCACATGAATCTTTTTGAAGTACACAAAAAAAGATTAACATCGCCCTTGTTTCATTAAACAATCAAAGGAAATGGTGACTTCTTAGAAATCATACATTTTCAGAAAGAGTGAAGGTGCCTTCATTGAATGTCCAGTTCAGCATTTTGTTCCAATTTAAGTATAGAACAAAAACATTTTAATTTGCATTTCATAAATTAAGAAGCTATTTTGATTATATAAAATGATTGTATTCATTTTTTATTTATGAATGTGCAGTAATCTCACAATTCTGTCAAGTTGTAACAGATTATCATAAAAATCATGTTTGATCAAGACATTTGTTAACTCCTATCATTATTGCAAATTACTGCTAAGTTTTCAGTACATTACACTCAAGATCCAACCATTTAATTACAATCCAGTTATCAAAATAAACATCTGATTAGTTTTCACTTGCGTAACCACAGTGAGTATGTGATTGTAGCCCTGCCCAGCCTGGTTGGCAACATTATGAAGGAACCCTGTTCAGATCTGGTAGCGTCTCTGCTACCAGACCACGAGGCACAATTTCAATTCCCACATTGCACAGAGTTGTGACAAAGCAGCTCTGAATTTTGATTCAAAAATATCTAAGATTCGATTGGATTGCTTTGTCATCTCAATGTTAGATATGCTTCCATCTGTTTCTCATTCCAATGATCACAGTATTTGCTATTTATTTTCTTCAGATCACTAATAACATAATTCCACTCAAACAATATTCCTTGGAAAATATGTTTCCTCTACTTTTTGTCATTTACATAAATGATTTGGATGTGAGCACAGGAGGTACAGTTAATAAGTTTGCAGATGACACCAA
>NW_025163571.1:0-1600 GCF_004010195.1 Chiloscyllium plagiosum
TTCGTAAATTTATGCTGCTTCTGTCCAATCCAGCTCCTGTTTTCTAGTGTTAGGCTAACTTTTCTGTCATTCCATGTTTTCTTACTACTTCCTCTTCTAAATATTGGGGTCACATTAACTGACCTCCAATCCATAGATATCGTTTCAGATTCGAACGAATATTGAAATATGACATTTAATTTACTCTAGTTAGACTCCACACTATAGTTACAGAAAGCATTCACTGCATTTAGGGTAAACTGGTGTTTGATTCGTAGTTGGTGGAATTTATTGTCTTTTAATCTCATCAATTTCCACAACACCAACTCCCTGATAATACTGTTTTCCTTCAGTTCCTCCCTCTCCTTTTCTTCCCAGCATTTTAGGAATATTACTTGTGTCATCATTTGTGTTGACGTAACTAATTTACATATTTATTTGGTATGCCATACATTTACCCCACATTATAACATCATCTGTTTCTCATTGGAATGGATTTGTTTTCAATAATCGTTTTTTTTTTCTCCCTTCATATACCTTCAGGAGCTTTAACAATTCATTATATGCTTCTCTCAAGCTTACTGTTAAACGAAATTTTCGCTCTGCATTAATTCTTTCTTCATCTTGTGCTGATATCTGAACGGCTCCCAGTCTTAATGTCTGCTGCTATTTTCAGCCGATTTGTAAGCCTCCTCCTTGAGTACAGTACGATGCCCTCATATCCCTTGTTAGCCATGACATGGCCACGTTTCCCGTTTTCTTTGTGTCAGACAGAAGTGAGAAGCAGTTGCAGTTCCTGCAAAATGCTTTCTAAGTGCTCGTCCTCCCTTTAAGTTCTGTTCTCCAATTCGTTGTACCCTGTTCACGCTTCATATCAGTGTCATTTCTTCTATTTAGATTTCTGCTCATAATCTCAGTCAGCTCAATCACTCTCCACCGTAATGAAGAGTTCGCTCACTGACTTCTTCACTCTTCCCTGAGGGACAGCATAGAGATAGATTGTCAATTATTCCTTGTCATATATACAAATAAAGCTTTGAAATCAAAGTTGACACATTCCCTGGCCTGCTGTCTCATTAGAGAGAGAGAGAGAGAGATCGCACGAGTTGACTGATGGGGCTTTAACTTGAGAGTCGTTGTGCCTCAGGTAAGGCGCAGGATTGAGAATGTGGGTACTTCATGAGGCCAGTACGAGAACTGTGCACATGCTGTTGCTGTCATTCTTCATCGTAATCTCGTCGACCAGCCAACGAAGCGAGTTCACCAATGGCCATTAAACTGTACGTAATCGAGGGTGCTCTGTCCTCCATTTGTGTCCTTAATATAGCGACCCAGAAAACCATCTCATACATACACCAGGTACGTCTCCTCCATAGTATTGTTACTGATCTGACTTACTCAGTCTATGCGCAGATTGAAGTCACATATAATAGTGAGAAGGCCACCAGTTAAAGGAGCAGAGTTAGGCCATTCAATCCATAGACATGTCTCCATTATTTGGTCATGGTTGATATGTTTCGCAACCTCATTCTTCTGCTTTCTGACATCTCCTGCAACTGTTGATCCCCTCAACAATCAGGAGCTTATCTATGTCTATCTTGAATATTCGCAATGTCTTGGC
>NW_025163572.1:0-1600 GCF_004010195.1 Chiloscyllium plagiosum
GGTGACTGTGACCCACAGGTGAGTGTGACCCAGAGGTGAGTGTGTCCCAGAGGCGAGTGTGACCCAGAGGTGAATGAATCCCAGAGGTGAGTGTGTTCCAGAGGCGAGTGTGTCCCAGGGGTGAGTGTGACCCAGAGGCGAGTGAGTCCCAGAGGTGAATGTGACCCAGAGGTGAGTATGTCCCAGAGGCAAGTGTGACACGGAGGCGTGTGCCCAGAGGTGATTGTGACCCAGAGGCGAGTGAGTCCCAGAGGTAAATGTGACCCAGAGGTGAGTGTAACCCAGTGGCGAGTGTGATCCAGAGGTATGTGTGACCCAGAGCTATGTGTGACCCGCAGTTGAGTGAGTCCCAGTGGCGAGTGTGACCCAGACGCGAGTGTGTCCCAGAGCTGAGTGTGTCCCAGAGGTGAGTGTGACTAAGAGGTGAGTGTGATCAAGAGACGGGTATGTCCCAGGGGTGAGTGTGACCCAGACGCGAGTGAGTCCCAAAGGTGAATATGACCCAGGGATGAGTGTGACCCAGAGGTGAGTGAGTCCCTGAGGCGAGTGTGTCCCAGAGGCAAGTGTGACCCAGAGGCGAGTGTGTCCCAGAGGCAAGTGTGCCCCAGAGGTGAGTGAGTCCCTGAGGTGAGTGTGAACCAGAGGTGAGTGCGTCCCACAGGTGAGTGCGTCCCAGCGAGACGGGTGTGTCCCAGAGGTGACTGAGTCCCAGAAGCGAGTGTGACCCAGAGGTGAGTGTGTCCCTGAGGTGAGTGTGAAACAGAGGCGAGTGAGTCCCAGAAGTGAGTGTGACCCAGAGGCGAGTGTGTCCCAGAGGCGAGTGTGTCCCAGAGGCGAGTGTGGCCCAAAGGCGAGAGGTGACTGTGACCCACAGGTGAGTGTCATCCAGAGGTGCATGTGACCCAGTGGTGAGCATGACCCAGAGGTGAGTGAGTCCCAGAGGTGAGTGTGACCCAGAGGCGAGTGTGTCCCAGAGGTGAGTGTGTCCCAGAGGCGAGTGTGACCCAGAGGCGAGTGTGACCCAAAGGCGTGAGGTGACTGTGACCCACAGGTGAGTGTGACCCAGAGGCGAGTGTGACCAAGAGGCAAGTGTGACCAAGAGGCGAGTGTGTCCCAGAGTCGAGTGTGACCCAGAGGTGAGTGTGTCCCAGAGGCAATTGTGACCCAGAGGCGAGTGTGACCCAGAGGTGAGTGAATCCCAGAGGTGAGTGTGACCCAGTGGCGAGTGTGTTCCAGGGGTGAGTGTGACCCAGAGGCGAGTGAGTCCCAGAGGTGAATGTGACGAAGAGGTGAGTATGTCCCAGAGGCAAGTGTGACACAGAGGCAAGTGTGCCCAGAGGTGATTGTGACCCAGAGGCGAGTGAGTCCCAGAGGTAAGTGTGACCCAGAGGTATGTGTGATTCAGAGGTGAGTGAGTCCCAGTGGCGAGTGTGACCCAGAGGTGAGCGTGACCCAGAGGCGTGTGTGTCCCAGAGCTGAGTGTGTCCCAGAGGTGAGTGTGACTCAGAAGTGAGTGTGACACAGAGGTGAGTGTGACACAGAGTGGAGTGTATCCCAGAGTTGAGTCAGTTCCAGAGGTGAGTGTGTCCTAGAGGTGACT
>NW_025163573.1:0-1600 GCF_004010195.1 Chiloscyllium plagiosum
TGTGCACTTACCTGCAGCTCCTCGTCTCTTCTTCGGGTTTCCTTTACTACTTTTTCTAATGCCACTGGCCTAGCTTCATTTACCACATATTGTCCCACATTCTCATATTTTATCGTCCACGACTGTGATTTTAGAGTTCTACTTAATAGTGAAAACACCTTTCATTTCCTTTCTACCCTCTTGGACTTCTTTTGGTAAACACTGACCAGTGTTCCTTACTTTTGGTTTCATAGTGCAGTATCTCCCCTTCTCCCAACTTCTATTCAGGACGACATTCTGGTCAGTAAAGTGTCTTAGGTGCCAACGTGTATTCATCTGCGAATCCTGCTGCCCTTCCTAACTTCTGAATTTTGTTTTCCTCCATGTGAATAAGTATCATCTTTGGAAGTGGGGTTTTTGAACTCATCTACCAAAATAATCTCCCTTAGAACCTCATTGGACTTACGTATCTTTAAGGCCCACACCATCTCTCAAAATGACGATGTTTAATTCTTTCAAACCCAACATAATTCTTACCTGGTTCCTTCTTTATGTTTCTGATTCGCCATCTATACGCTGTGGTACCAATTCATAAACACATAAGATAGCATGTTTGATCTCTTCACAATCTCTTGACACCGAACCCCCGTCTGAAAGCCTGAAAAATGCCTAACTCGCTCTGCCTACCAGTTTAGTCTGAACTTGCATTACCCATAAATCCTGGGAACATTCCCTTTGCCTAGACAATTTTTCAAAAGAAATATAGAAGGCTTCGACATCGTTCTCATGAGATTGTGGCAGCGTTTTCACATATTTGTATGTCACTAACTTCTCTTTTAATTTCCTTCATGTTAGGCCTCACTCGCTCTGCCTACCAATTTAGTCTGAACTTGCATTACCCATAAATCCTGGGAACATTCCCTTTGCCTAGACAATTTTTCAAAAGAAATTTCGAAGGCTTCGACATCGTTCTCATGAGATTGTTGCAGCGTTTTCACATATTTGTATGTCACTAACTTCTCCTTTAATTTCCTTCATGTTAGTTTAACACTTCCGACGAAGTAGCACCTTCTTGAGTTCAAATCTCTCTCTTTTCCTCAGCGAAGAATCTTTTCTCGCTTTCTCTCTGTCTTTCTACTCTCTCCCTTTCTCTTTCCCTTCTTTTCTCTCTCTTTGCTCAGCCAAGAACATTCACTTCCCCCTCTCTCTTTCTCTCTCTTTATCCCTTTGTATATCTTATAATTTAATTTTCCCCCATTATCTTTTTTCTCGCTCTACTGCATTTGCCGGTTTCTCATCACACCTAATTGCTTCAGTAATGCCATTCCCATTTCAATTTTACTTTTGTCCTCTGTTAAACCTAATCCTAACCTCTTTGCTAATTCTAATTACATGGTCTTTCCTTTTCTTTCTAAGTTTTCTTGGCAAATTTAGGAATCAAATTCAAACTCCAGAATTATTCACCAATTTTTGGAGCCACTTCTTCAAGTTTTAATTTAACCAGCCACAAGTAACCAAAATTAAACAAATTGTCACACATATGTTTAATTTAACGATCTGGGACACTAACCCTGCAGGTATTTAAATGCAATGTGCTTCTTTTTTTCCGGAAACACAATCT
>NW_025163574.1:0-1601 GCF_004010195.1 Chiloscyllium plagiosum
AGTGGACAAGGTACAGTTTGAAAGTGGTTCAACTTTAGATTATCCACTTTGGCAGCAGAAAGAGGAAGCAGGGTTATTTGTTTAACAGTGTAGGTTGTGAGAAGGGAATGTTCATGAAGACCTGAGTGTTCCTTATACATCAATCTCTGAAAGTAAGCATACCAGGAGAAACAGTCGATGAAGACGGTCAATGGAATGTTGGCCATCACAGTAAAATGATTTACGTACAGGAGCAGGGCTGTCTTGCTGCAATTGTACAGGGTGAAACCGCATCTGGAATATTGGGTCTATGCGTTTGGTGTGCCCTTACCTCAGGAGAGATGGTCTGGAGACAGAGGGACTGCAGCACAGGACGACAGGACTGATTCCTGAACTATGAAGAGAACTGGATTCGAGAGGATGATGCTCACTGGAGTTCAGAAGATTTAGGAGTAAATTTTCAGGGAAACCCGGATGGTGCTCACAGGATTAGACAGGTTTGATGTGGCAGGGATGGTCACGATGGTGAGGCAGTTCATATTTAAGTGATAAGGGGTAAACATATTCGCACTGTGATGAGGAGCATTGTCTTCACCCGGAGATTGGTGAGCCTGTGGAATTCGAGAAAGTGGTTCATGCCAAAATACGTTGTATTTTCAAGATGGATGTAGTTATTGTTCCTGGGGTGAAAAGGATCGCGGGATAAAGGAAGCTGGGAGTCGGATGGAGAGTTGGATGATCAGCCAAGATCATAATGAATGATTGAGCCGTCTCGATAGGTCGAATACCCTACCCCCAATCTTCTGCCTTTCCATGTTTCATGGAGATTCTTGTATTCCCACAAGCAGAAGTTTCCAGTTTTACATGCCAGACTGTTTCGCACCCCAAGACTTGAATTCCCCACACGGGAAAAAAAGACTCATCTCAGTGTTTTTGCTATTTTATCCTATTTTGCGAATGTATTTCGCATACTACAGTCTGAGGATGTTCTCACACAGCATCAATGCAGAGGCTGCACTGCCCTATAGTGACGCCAATCGCCCTCTCTTTTTTGTCAGAGTTGTCCAATCTTAGTACCGAAGGCCTTGGTAAGTTCAGACCTTTTAACCCCCAACGTAGGGGTTCAGAGTGCTCTGTTCAATGGAGTTGCTGGTTGACAACGGGTCAGAAGTCAAAGTGGCAACAGTTCACAATCTGGAGCCTGCTATAATTGCAAATGGGCAGGCTGACCAGCTAAAATCAAGAAAATAATAGCAGAGACATTCCAAGAAACAAAGAAGTACAGCAGCGGTCTCCCTTTAAAACCACTGGACGTGGGGAAGGAACTCTTTACAGGTGTACTGTGGTTAGCATCCTTCTGAGTATGGCCCGGTTGCTCAAGGGAGAATTGAAATTGTAAGGAGAATGGGACGGAAGAGCAGCCGGAGGAACAACAAAACGATCCTGAAATTTCGTTGTGGATGAAGTTATTTTGCTGCTTCTATTCCAACCGTTCTTTAATTCTATAAGAAACCACTGCAAATACTTGATAATAACGATATTAGTTTTTGGAGATGAGACTTGAACCAGTTCTGTCCAGCTCAGCGGTGAGGACAGTATCACCGAGTCTGAATAATTTCTAT
>NW_025163575.1:0-1601 GCF_004010195.1 Chiloscyllium plagiosum
AACCCGTCCATGCCGACAAGATATCCCAACCCATTCTAATCCCACCTGCCAGTACTCACAGAGTAGTAAGGCTTTGCCTGCCTCGGTAGTAGATTCGCCAAGTCTAAGTGCATTTAAGTCGTCATTGGGCAGGCAAATGGACGTACATGGAATAATGTAGGTAGGATGGGCTTCAGATTAGTATGACAGGGAGGTGCAACATCGTGGGCCAAAGGGCCTGTACTGCACTGTAATGTTCTATAAGAACAGTATTTCAACAACAAAGGAATGAAAAGAATAACAATTCAAATCTTCACAGTCTTTGTCTTTGAGAGCGTGATAAGCAACAGTGCAAGACGAAGATCTGAATTATGCTCAGGCCCCTTGCACAAGGCATTTTTGCCAAGTGCATGTGGTCCCTATGCAATGAAGAGGTTAAAAATATAAATAAAGCTTTTTGGTTGTTCTTGCTAATAGAAGAGTCGAGTCAATTTAATTTCCACGACAGTTATAAGTTCTGCTCCCATTGGGTCAGAATGGTACTTTGGTATATCCTTATCTCATAGAGTCATTGAGTCATAGAGATGTACAGCATGGAAACATACCCTTCGGTCCAACCCGTCCATGCCGACAAGATATCCCAACCCAATCTAGTCCCACCTGCCAGTACCTGGCCCATATCCTCCAAACCCTTCCTCTTCGTATACCCATCCAAATGCCTCTTAAATGTTGAAATTGTACCAGCCTCCACCACTTCCTCTGGCAGCTCATTCCATACACGTAACACCCTCTGTGTGAAAATGTTGCCCCTTAGGTCTCTTTTATGTCTTTCCCCTCTCACCCTAAACCTATGCCCTCTAGTACTGGACTCCCAAACCCCAAGAAAAAGAACTTGTCTATTTACCCTATCCATGCCCCTCACAATTTTGTAAACCTCTATAAAGTCACCCCTCAGTCTACGACGCTCCAGGGAAAACAGCCCCAGCCTGTTCAGCCTCTACCTGTAGCTCAAATCCTTCAACCCTGGCAACATCCTTGTAAATCTTTTCTGAACCCTTTGAATTTTCGCAACATCTTTCCGATAGGAAGGAGACCAAAATTACACGCAATATTCCAACAGTGGCCTAACCAATGTCGTGTACAGATGCAACATGACTTCCCAACTCCTGTACTCAATACTCTGTTCAATAAAGGAAATCATAACAAACGCCTTCTTCACTACCTGCGACTACACTTTCAAGGAGCTATGAACCGGCACTCCAAGGTCTCTTTGTTCAGCAATACTCCCGAGTACCTTACCATTAAGTCTATAAGTTCTGCTAAGATTTGCTTTCCCAAAATGCAGCACCTCGCATTTATCTGAATTGAACTCCATCTGCCACTTCTCAGCCCATTGGCCCATCTGGTCAAGATCCTGTTTTCATCTGAGGTATCCCTCTTCGCTGTCCACTACACCTCCAATTTGAGCGTCATCTGCAAACTTACTAACTGCACCTCTTATGCTCGCATCCATATCATTTAAGTAAACGACAAAAAGTAGAGGACCCAGCACCGATCCTTGTGGCACTTCACTGGTCAAAGGCCTCCTATCTGAAAAACAACCCTCCACCACCTGTCTTCTA
>NW_025163576.1:0-1601 GCF_004010195.1 Chiloscyllium plagiosum
TGGCCACTGCATTTGTTTAGCCATTTGTCAAATTAAATTCAAAATGCTTCCCCATCCTTCTCATCAAATTTAGATAATGCCTGGATGCATTTAAACAGAACCTCATCAGGCCATTGGCGACGAGAGGGTTGCTCAACCTCATTATTCTTCTCATCCAGCCTACCGTCTACTTTCATTTCCGCCTTCTATGTCAACTTTCCTGTCTAATTGCTAATTTTTGATGTTGAAACTCTATTTTTCTTCTCTCTTTCTTCTTCATTTCCTTTTCTTTTATTTCTATTTTTCATCATAATTCAAACTATTTCAATTCTTTCTCATGTTCCAAGTACCTCACTTGAAATTGAATTCTAGCCATTTCCAAAGATTCTGCTGGCGTTTCCACCAAACTTAATTGCCGAGCTATAGCTGTAATTATCTCTCATTTTCTCAGAGACAAACTCAACCCCAAGTCCACCTTGTCTGCCTATTCCTACAGCTTTGCCTACATTTGTAAAACTCTCAACTTCACTTCTTCACGCCCAGAGAACTCTTCGTGACTGAAAGTATCTTTATTCACAAAACACTGTTTAAACCAACTGATTTCAACATCCGGAACAAAAGACACTAACAACTACCATACGCGACCTTTGAACCCAATAGTCTCCTGGTGCTTACTTTCCAGTGTCTGCATGAGCCTATTCTGGATACTCTGGTTTCGTCCCACAATCTAAAGATGTGCATGTCAGGTGAATTAGCCATGCTAAATTGTTTGTAGTTTTCAGAGATGTGTAGGTTAGGAGCCGTTGTCGGGGTAAATGTGTAATAATAATAGGGTAGAGGGATGGGTTTGGGTACGTTACTCCTCGGAGGGTCGGTGTGGACTTGTTGGGTCGAATAGCCTGTTTGCACACAGTAGGGATTGATTTCTAAACTCAATTTGGTATTATCGATTTAGGACCAGCCAAGAATCCCTAATTTGCTATAGACCAACTAAATGCCTTAAACTATTTTAAGAAGGTAGCTTGGATGCCAACCTTTCCTTATTTTAAAGGTAGATGTGAAGTGGGTGTTCCAGATGCGATGCTACTTGTCAAACCATTCACCATTAATTAAAACTCAATTTATTTAAACACTCTAATGCAAATCCATACACAATGAAGAGGAATTTAGAATAACTTAGCTATTGGAAACCTTAACCGAATAATGGATACAGTACCATCTTTAAATGAACTGTTCCAATATACTAACATCCCATAAACACACCTCTTCGTAAAAAGGAACATTCAGACATACCTTCATGCATACAGTTCTCCAATCCAGGAGGAAACAGCATCAAGTGAGGTTTCAGAGGGAATAGCAGATAGGGATAATTTGTTAAAACTTCTAACCCTTCTGGGACACAAGCTCCTGGTAACTGCTGCTGCCACAAGGAAAAATCTAGAAAGCTGGTCTGTGCCATATTTCTTGAAAACCCTAAAAGCCTCGTAAGTTATTTACTTGAGCCGTTTTCAGTAGGCAGTTTGTCCTTTAACAACTCTTACTTAAAAAAGGAGAAAATAAACTTTAAAAAAAATGACAGCATTGTCACCCAATTTCGATGCCTAGTCCGTTACTCAGTGGGC
>NW_025163577.1:0-1601 GCF_004010195.1 Chiloscyllium plagiosum
AATCCCTGGGACCTGATCAGGTGTATCCCAGATGTTTGTGGGAAGCTAGGAAACAGATTGCTCAGCCTTTTGCTGAATGTTTGTATAATTGATTTCCACAGATGAGGTGTCAAAAGACTGGAGGGCTGCTAACGTAGTGTCATTATTTAAGAAAGTAAGGTAAAAAAACAGGTCACTCTTGATCGGTGAGCCTGACGTCAATGGTGACTAAATTGTTGGAGGGGATTTTGGGGAAAGGATATATATGCGTTTGGAAAGATAAGGACTGAAGAGTGCTTTGTACATTGGAGATCACGTCTCACTGACTCGGTGGAATATTTTGAGGAAGTGATGAAGATGATTAATGAAGTCAGGGCAGTGGATGTTGTCTTTATGCAATTCAGTAAGAAAACCAAACTGTTCTACATGGTAGACTGGTTAACAAGGTTAGACTCCCTGGGATCCAGGGAGAGCTCGTCACTTAGATCCAACATTTTCATGAATATTGGAGTCAGGATGTGTCAGTGGACATTTGTCCATTGAACATGGAGACCTGTGACTCGTGGCGTGCCGCAAAGATCAATAGTGGGCCCACTGCCTTTTGACACTTATACAAATCATTTGCATTTGAGTATATGAGGTATGGTCAGTAAGTTTGTAGATAATACCAAATTTGGTGGTGTAGTCGACAGTGAAGAATGATCTCTCAGACTATAATGCGACTTTGATTAGGTGAGCTGAGGAGTCGCAGATGGAGTTTATTTTAGTTAAATGTGAGGTGTTGCATTTTGGCAAGACAAAC
This sequence comes from Chiloscyllium plagiosum, assembly GCF_004010195.1. Classification (NCBI taxonomy): domain Eukaryota; kingdom Metazoa; phylum Chordata; class Chondrichthyes; order Orectolobiformes; family Hemiscylliidae; genus Chiloscyllium; species Chiloscyllium plagiosum. Next base: position 782 of record NW_025163577.1, read on the forward strand.
CAAGGCAAGACATGTAGGTTGGGACCTGTCGAAAGCTGCTAATCAAGAAGAGCTCCATAGAAATTGTCGAATCTCTACAGTGAGGAAACAGTCTGTTCGGCCCATCGAGGCCACACCGACCCCCTAAACAGTATCCCACTGGACAAACCCCTACCCTATCCCTCTGAGCGTGCATTTTCCATGGCTAATCCACCTCGCCTACACATCCCTGGGTACTATATGCAATTTAGGATGGCCAATCTACCCTTATCTGTATATCTTTATACTGTCAGAGGAAACATCCGGAGGAAACTCATGCAGACACGGGGAGAATGTTCAAACTCCACACAGGCAGTCATTCAAGGATGGAATTAAATCCAGATCGCTGCGCTCTGAATCAGCAATGCTAACCACTGATCTACTGTGTCACCTTGTGGTGCAGGTTCTTCGTTCCTTGAAAGTGCCGTCAGAGGGAGACAGCGCATTGAAGAAGGCACTTGGTGATCTTCCCTTTATTGGTGCGTGCTTTGTGTCTAAACATTTGCATGGCATGTTGCATCTGTACAGGACATTGGTTTGGCTACTTTTGTAATATTGCCTTTAATTCTGGTCACCCTGCTGTCGGAAAGTTGTTGTCAAACGTGAAAAGGTGCACAAGAGATTTGAAATAATGTTGCAGAATTTGGAGGGTGAGAGTTACAGGGAGAGTTTGAATTGGCTGGGACTAGAACATAGAACATAGAACATAGAAGAATACAGCGCAGTACAGGACCTTCGGCCCTCGATGTTGTGCCGATCCAAGCCCACCTAACCTTCACTAGCTCACTATCCTCCATATGCC
>NW_025163578.1:0-1601 GCF_004010195.1 Chiloscyllium plagiosum
GTCAGTCTGCTCCCCCCCACCCGGGGTCAGTGAGACACACACAGTGGGGTCAGTCTGCTCTCGCCCGGGGTCAGTGATACACACACAGTGGGGTCAGTCTGCTCCCCCCCCCCCAGGGTCAGTGATATACACACAGTGGGGTCAGTCTGCTCCCCCCCGGGCTCAGTGATACACACACAGTGGGGTCAGTCTGCTCCCCCCACCCAGGGTCAGTGATACCCACACAGTGGGGTCAGTCTGCTCCCCCCCCAGGGGTCAGTGATACACACACAGTGGGGTCAGTCTGCTCCCCTCCCCCCGGGGTCAGTGATATACACACAGTGGGGTCAGTCTGCTCCCCCTCCCCCAGGGTCAGTGATATACACCAGTGGGGTCAGTCTGCTCTCTCCCGGGGTCAGTGATACACACACAGTGGGGTGTCCGCTTCCCCCCCCCCGGGGTCAGTGATACACACACAGTGGGGTCAGTCTGCTCCCTCCCGGGGTCAGTGATACACACACAGTGGGGTCATCTGCTCCCTCCCCCCGGGGTCAGTGATACACACACAGTGGGGTCAGTCTGCTCCCCACCCCGGGGTCAGTGAAACACACACAGTGGGGTCAGTCTGCTCTCGCCCGGGGTCAGTGATACACACACAGTGGGGTCAATCTGCTCCCCCCCCCAGGGGTCAGTGATACACACACAGTGGGGGTCAGTCTGCTCCCCCCCCTCCAGGGGTCAATGATACTCACACAGTGGGGTCAGTCTGCTCACCCCCCGGGGGTCAGTGATACACACACAGTGGGGTCAGTCTGCTCCCCCCCCCAGGGTCAGTGATACACACACAGTGGGGTCAGTCTGCTCCCCGCGGGGGTCAGTGATACACACACAGTGGGGTCAGTCTGCACCCCCAGGGTCAGTGATACACACACAGTGGGGTCAGACTGCACCCCCAGGGTCAGTGATACACACACAGTGGGGTCAGTCTGCTCTCGCCCGGGGTCAGTGATACACACACAATGGGGTCAGTCTGCTCACCCCCGGGGTCAGTGATACACACACAGTGCGGTTCAGTCAGCGTCCCCCTCCAGGGGTCAGTGATATACACACAGTGGGGTCAGTCTGCTCCCCCTCCCCCGGGGTCAGGAATGCACACACAGTGGGGTCAGTCTGCTCCCCCCTCCAGGGGTCACTGATACACACACAGTGGGGTTAGTCTGCTCCCCCTGGGGTCAGTGATACACACACAGTGGGGTCAGTCTGCTCACCCCCGGGGTCAGTGATACACACACAGTGCGGTTCAGTCTGCGTCCCCCTCCAGGGGTCAGTGATATACACACAGTGGGGTCAGTCTGCTCCCCCTCCCCCGGGGTCAGGAATGCACACACAGTGGGGTCAGTCTGCTCCCCCCTCCAGGGGTCACTGATAACAGTGGGGTCAGACTGCGGGTCAGTCTGCTCCCCCCGGGGGTCAGTGATACACACACAGTGGGGTCAGTCTGCTCCCCCACCTGGGTCAGTGATACACACACAGTGGGGTCAGTCTGCTCCCTCCCGGGGTCAGTGATACATACACAGTGGGGTCAGTCAGCTCCCTCCCGGGGTCAGTGATACACACACAGT
>NW_025163579.1:0-1601 GCF_004010195.1 Chiloscyllium plagiosum
CTAGTATTATTGGCCTGCTAGTATTATTGGCCCTATTAGTATTATTGGCCCTATTAGTATTATTGGCCTGCTAGTATTATTGGCCCTGCTAGTATTATTGGCCTACTAGTATTATTGGCCCTACTAGTATTATTGCCCTACTAGTATTATTGGCCTGCTAGTATTATTGGCCCTACTAGTATTATTGGCCTACTAGTATTATTGGCCCTACTAGTATTATTGGGCCTACTAGTATTATTGGCCCTACTAGTATTATTGGCCACTGCTAGTATTATTGCCCCTACTAGTATTATTGGCCCTACTAGTATTATTGGCCTACTAGTATTATTGGCCCTACTAGTATTATTGGCGCTACTAGTATTATTGGCCCTGCTAGTATTATTGGCCTGCTAGTATTATTGGCCCTGCTAGTATTATTGGGCCTACTAGTATTATTGGTCCTACTAGTATTATTGGCCCTGCTAGTATTATTGGCCCTACTAGTATTATTGTCCCTGCTAGTATTATTGGCCTACTAGTATTATTGGCCCTACTAGTATTATTGCCTTACTAGTATTATTGGCCCTGCTAGTATTATTGGCCCTGCTAGTATTATTGGCCATACTAGTATTATTGGCACTGCTAGTATTATTGGCCCTACTAGTATTATTGGCCTACTAGTATTATTGGCCCTACTAGTATTATTGGCCCTACTAGTATTATTGCCCTACTAGTATTATTGGTCTACTAGTATTATTGGCCCTACTAGTATTATTGGCCCTGCTAGTATTATTGGCTTACTAGTATTATTGGTCTACTAGTATTATTGGCCCTACTAGTATTATTGGCCCTGATAGTATTATTGGCCTACTAGTATTATAGGCCCTACTAGTATTATTGGCCTGCTAGTATTATTGGCCTGCTAGTATTATTGGCCTACTAGTATTATTGGCCCTGCTAGTATTATTGGCCTGCTAGTATTATTGGCCCTGCTAGTATTATTGACCATACTAGTATTATTGGCACTGCTAGTATTATTGGCCCTACTAGTATTATTGGCCTACTAGTATTATTGGCCCTACTAGTATTATTGGCCCTGCTAGTATTATTGGGCCTACTAGTATTATAGGCCCTGCTAGTATGATTGGCCTACTAGTATTTTTCGCCTACTAGTATTATTGGCCCTGCTAGTATTATTGGCCTGCTTGTATTATTGGCCTGCTAGTATTATTGGCCTGCTAGTATTATTGGCCTACTAGTATTATTGGTCCTACTAGTATTATTGGCCTGCTAGTATTATTGGCCTATTAGTATTATTGGCCCTGCTAGTATTATTGGCCTGCTAGTATTATTGGCCCTACTAGTATTATTGGCCTACTAGTATTATTGGCCCTGCTAGTATTATTGGCCTACTAGTATTATTGGCCCTACTAGTATTATTGGCCCTGCTAGTATTATTGGCATACTCGTATTATTGGCCTATTAGTATTATTGGCCCTGCTAGTATTATTGGCCTGCTAGTATTATTGGCCCTGCTAGTATTATTGGGCCTACTAGTATTATTGGCCTACTAGTATTATTGGCCTACCAGTATTATTGGCCCTACTAGTATTATTGGCCTA
>NW_025163580.1:0-1601 GCF_004010195.1 Chiloscyllium plagiosum
GTTGAACATTTCAGGTAGATCATCAATAGAATAAAACCCATATTTTAGAATTATCATTCCGTAAGCAGGAGTAGTGAACATGAAGGTGGAGATCCATACGGATTGGTGCCTATTAATAGAACCATACTCTGGGAGCAGTGGCAACTGCTAATCCATTAAAGGAACAATTTCACTTTGGTTCGAAACTGAAAACTTTTATGTGCTTTCGCCAATATCTTCAATAAATGTTTAATAAGTTACTTCAGGAATCATTCAATGAATCATTTGTGGCAGTTATGTTGATTCTGTCAAAGTCAAAAGTACAACGGACATGCATACCGAACTTTCTTAAATGGTGTTGAATAAGCGAGGAAATCAGCAGTTTTTTAAAGAAAAACACACACACAACAGAATATTATTCACATTGTGAAAACTGAGAATCACCGACAGGGTACGTTATACTGCACTAACACTATGTCGACATTACAACAATTGTTAGTTAATTAACTATCAAAGTTCTATCAGTACAACACATTTTCATTGTCTGATTTTCACAGTGCAAAGACATAGTATGCAATCAAACTGATCAAATAGCACCAGACACAGGAAAGTAGCATGGTTACGTTAAGGAGACACAATTTAGACATAATGTGAAAAGCTGAATTTTTGAAACAACGAAGTAAATACAGTATGATCCAAATTTTTGGGAGATGTTGACATCATGCCACAAAACATGTGTCTGCTCATTGAAGAAATTAATGTTGAAATTAATACTAGCAATGCAAAAAAAGTCATGAAAGTGAATTTTTGCTCATAAAATTGTTAAACTCTTGGCAAATTAACAGAGCAAACAGTTACAAAGGAACTACGATACCTGGAAGCCCGCTAGCTGCAATGATGAGAAAATAAATGGCGAAAACCAGACCTGTTAGCAATGCATGAATTTCTCCCCGGACGTTCTGAATGAGCAAATCGCAGAAAAATTATGACATTTAGCGCAGATGTTGGACACCAGGGAGAGAGTTTTTTTTGTTCAATCTACCTTTATTGGAACAAACAAATTGTTGCAGCTTCAGTTCACTGTTTATACTTTGATGGAATGAATCACGGCAGTGTGAAAATAAAGCACTGAATGACGACAGGATAGTTGGACAAAATGTTGCTTTTACTTAAATAAAATCTACTTGAATTCTAGCCAAATGAATGTTCTTTACTGGCCGCTATTAGAAATGTTTTTCTTTCGAAAAGAACATTGCCAAGCTTTCGTTCCTGAGTAGGCGTCAGGACCAATGCAGAGTGTACAATCTCTTTCATACGTTGTGTAATCGATGTTCTATTATTTCTAACACAGTTACTGGTGGCAAAACAAAATTATTCTGAAGTCAACATCTGGCCTTTACCTCGGCATGAAAACGGCAAAGGAATGTATTGATGTGAGACGTATTCGGTTCTCTTATGTAAATGATTGGAATCTCCTCAATCGAGAGGGCGCCCTGCCTTTAGGATAAATGGAACAGCGGTAAAGTTGTTCAGAATAATCAGTCAAAAGGGCCAAGTGGATGGTCAATTCTGGTCTCCTGTAGTAATCTTCAACAGATCTCCATCGTGAGCCAGTTTGTTTC
>NW_025163581.1:0-1601 GCF_004010195.1 Chiloscyllium plagiosum
TTGATCAAGGTCCTGCTGCAATGTCTGATATACCTCCTCACTGTCCACGATACCACTTATTTTAGTCTCATCTTCAAATTTACTAATCATGCCTTGTACATTCTCAAGAATATCATTGACATAGATAATAAACAGCAATGGACCCAGCACTGACCCCAGATGAATGTCATGTGTCTCAGGCCTCCAGTCCAAGAGCATCCTTCCACTATTACGGTCTGCTTACTACCATCAAGCAAATTCTGTATCCAATTTGCCAGCTCCCTCTGGATTCCATGCGGTTCGACCTTCCAGAACAGCCTATCAATGGTAACATTTTCAAAGGCCTTACTGAAAACCATACAGACTACTTCTACCGCCCTGCCCTCATCAATAGTACTGATCACTTCGTCAATGAACTCAAACAAGTTTGTGAGGTATGAGCCCCCACTCACAAAACCGTGCAATCTGTTCAGTCAAAAACAATAATTAATAATAATTATTAAATTTAATAATAACAACAATAATAATTAATAATAATAAGATGACATTTTCAGTGGAGAATAAACTATCCATGGTATGTTGTATTGGAACTTGCATCATGGGTGAAGGGCAGATAGATTTTGTACCTGTGTCATTGAAATGTTTTCCCAAAAAGCAAGTGTAGCATGGTGGCTCAGTGGTTAGTACTGCTGCCTCGTAGTGCCATGGATCTGGGCTTGATTCCAGTTTCCGGTGACTCTCTGTGTGGAGTTTGCACATTCTCCCTATGTTTGTGTGGGTTTCCTCAGGTGCTTCATATTCCTCCCACAATCCAAAGATGTACAGGTTATGTGAATTGGCCATACTAAGTTACCCATAGTGTTATGTGCATTCGTCAGGGATAAATAAAGGGTAGGGCAATGCGACTGGGTGGGTAACTGTTTGGAGGGTCGGTGTGGCCTTGTTGGGCCAAATGGCCTGTTTCCATTCTGCAGAGAAACTGGGAAAAAATCAATTTCTAATCAAACGCTGTCTTTTCAAATGCATGTATATCTTCGCCATCAGAGTCTTCTCAAGTAACCTACGTACCACAGATGTTAGACTTCCTGACGTATCGTTCCAAGATTTTTCTTTGCTTCACTTCGTGAATAATGGCACAACATGTGCTACCCTCCAATCTTCTGGAACCTAACTTGTGGCTCACGATGATGCAGAAATATCAACCAGGTCTCCGTAGTCTCTTCTGTAGCCTCTTGCAGTGTTCTTGGATGTATCTGTTTAGGATCAGGAGATTTATCCAACTTCATACATTCTAATACAGCCAATATGTCCTCTCCTGTGATAATACCTCACCCCTAGATAACACCACGACCTTTGTTAACCTCCCAGGTTGCATGTATTTATCCACGGTAAAGACAGAGGAGAAATATTCATTGAGAATCTCGCAAATCTCCGATGGTTCCAGACATGCATGTCCACTTTGGACCTCGAGGTGTCATATTCTCATTTAATTATTCCTTTTACTTTAATATACTTAATTTGGATTCACCCTAATTTTCTCAGCCAAGGCTATCTTGTGCCCCCTTTTCGCCCTACTGATTTCCATCTAAAGTAAACTCCTATATCCCCTACACACCGCCACG
>NW_025163582.1:0-1601 GCF_004010195.1 Chiloscyllium plagiosum
ACAGAAGATCTACGAAGATTAAAAGAAAACTACTTATACAGCGCATATAAAAAAATGGTTAGCCAATGAACGCTGACCGTCAATTTCTCAGTAAAAAACAAGCAGCACACAAAACCCTCCCTGAAACCTTAGCCACTCTCCCTTTCATCATAAACATCTCAGGAACGACTGCCAGACTACTCAAACCTCTTGGTATTATGGTAGCCCACAAACCCCCCACCACCCCCCAACACACTAAAATGAACTTGAAACACCCGGTGCAGACAATAAGCAAGACGTACGTCATTTACAAAATACTACTTTGGACAAACAGGCAGACAATTAGCCTCCAGGATACATGAACATCAACTTGCCACGAAAAGACATGACCCACTATCGCTAGTATCCTTACATACAGATGAGGAATGTCACCACATCGACTCTGACAACATATCCATCCTTGGACAAGCCAAACTGAGAGACTCACGAGATTCCTAGAAGCATGGCATTCCAACAGGAACTCTATCAACAAAAACATCGATTTCTATCCAAATATCATCCTCTGAGAAAAAGAACAGGAAATGATATCCCCAACACAAGAAATGGCATCACAAGCATGGAACAAATCAACTTCTCTTATTTTCCGTCGATAATCATTATATCGTCAGTCAGATCTTTGGCCAAACTGAGTCTGTATGGTGGTTTTCTGCTCTCCAGGTTGAGCAGTCTACACTTTAAGGGGTTCAATGTTCAGTTTCAGACATCGATGCATCGACAACGTTCAGAAGTCAGATAGCCTGAAACTGGAATAATCGACCAGTGATTTTTCATTCCTTTATTTGAAAATTGGCAGATCTGGGATGCCCATATCTCTGATTGCACCAGTGAAAAAGAACGTGCTGCTCCATGGATCGGTGACATTGTAGGTGAGCAGTGGACATGGTCCTGATCAACGTGTACACCAAAACTACACTGTGCAGACTGAAAATGCCAGATCCTGCAACACAATAACGATCCAACATTTCAGCAATGTAAGGTGAGAACTTGATCATAAATAAGTTGTGCTTGAAAGGAGCAAACAACCAAAATTTGACCGGTGGATAAGGACAAAAAAAACTGGATCAAACACATGGACCTCTTCGAGAAACGTTCATTTTGGAGGAGTCCAAAAATTCAGTTTCTGAGGTCGTCAGAGCTCATGTGAAAGAGCAGACGGTTGAAATGGCAAGAATCGCAGCTGAAATGGCTGATCATTATGAATTGGCTCATAAAGCAAAGTTCGGCCTCCAACATCAAGTTCTTTTGTCTGTGTGATAACAAGGTCACAAACCCACCAGGTGAAACGGGAGCGGAAATTACAGAACACAGATAAGGAAGTTGAAGTAGAATTATAAGAGGCCATGTTTTATCGAGTGATTCAATCAGAAATGGGATCAGTGGAGGATAAAGCGGATATTTTTCGTGCAAATCAATTAACTTCGTCACAACAGGAAGTTGGATAATTGAAGCAAATGTATCAGATAGTGTACACAGACAAATACAAATCTCAGTATATTCCAGAATGTTGCAATCTTAAAAACGATATCTGGATAAGGAAGTAGAGGCCATCATATATCGGGCAG
>NW_025163583.1:0-1601 GCF_004010195.1 Chiloscyllium plagiosum
AGGCATATAGAAAAGAATGGAAAAGTGTAGTTTAGATGAGCTTCAGTTTGGTTTCACAGGTTGGCGCAACATCGAGGGCTGAAGGGCCTGTACTGTATTCTATGTTCTATGAGATGTCACCTTTTTTCATAAAACCTTGTTGTCCCAGGACTGTGACTTGGAAGTAGTTCTGTGATTTGCATAATAATGAATCAAAACCTGCAACCCACTCTAAGTGATTAAAGACCGAACAGCAATCCAGGTTTGTTCAATACAGCTCATCAATTGGATGACACTTTGATCTTTTCCTATAACTTCTGTGTCCCATTATCCTCCTTCACTAGTCAGCTGTCATAGGAGCAGTATTTCAAAAGCTAGTACTTCAAAATAAAACTTTTGGACTATAACCTGGTGTTTTTAACTTTGTCCACCCCAGTCCAACACCGGCATCTCCACATCATAACTTTTAGATTGTTCTGTTTGTTTTGATGCCAGTGTTGAGTTGCTGCTGTTTATGTATAAGTTGTGAAAAATTGGTGAGGAGATGTTTAGGAGTTCTACCTCAAGGTGTCTTCAGTTTACACACTATCACAGTTAGTAAAGATCTTCCTCCTGTTTGCCTCCTAAAACATCAAATCATTGTTACTTGCTGGAGGGAAATGTCCCACCGCTCCCATGCAATAAACTTTGATATAAAAACAGCATTTACTTGTAAAATGTTATTATAATTGTGAGGAAGGAGCTAACTTATCACAACAATGATGACAACAACTTGCATTCAAGTTGTGCTTTATTATAGCAATAATTCTGAAGTATGTCACAGCAGCATTATCAAACAAAATTTAATACTGGGCCCCATAAAAAATAATCCTAGTAGAGACAGGAGACTGGTTAAAGTCTTTGGTTTCAAGGTGCTCCTTGAAGGAGGGGACTGGTAGAAAGAATAAAAAGTTAAAGGCCTAAAGGCCTACATTACTGACCTCAGAGCCACTGATAGTGGAGTGATTAAAGTTGGGATTTGCAGGCTATTACATTTGGAGGAGTGCGTAGAATCCAATGGTATTTAGGGCTGGAGAAGGTAACATAGATAATGAAGAATATGGGAAAAGAGTCATCTGAAAACAAACTTACAAGTTGCAAACTTGATTGTTGCTGGATCAGGAGCTATTGTATGTCAGTGAGTACAATGATGATAGATGAATTGGTGCAGGTTACGAAACTGGATGTTGGACAAGAATATGACAAAATAGAATCAGTGGAAGGGTCAGAGGTAGGCAGCACTGAAGATCAACTGCACATACAAGTTATCATGTCAATTACATCAAGCAGCAAATCTGTGATTCAGGTTCTATACTAATCAATGCCAGATTCAGTTCAAAATTCTTTTCAACATTATTTTACCTGTGTTTTTAAATTTGGAATTTGGAGTTTATGGAAATTTCTGTCATCTTATGTTCAGAAAATTAACTTGGTTGTGAAAGAAAGATGTATTTTCTGAGCTCACTGACATAACTTAGGCATATGAAGGCATAATTTCTTGGAACCATTAGTACAACCCATTGTATCTAATGGCTAGCCCTCCACATTTGTTTTTCTACTTCATTCCTGTTAGAGTTAAGCCA
>NW_025163584.1:0-1601 GCF_004010195.1 Chiloscyllium plagiosum
TTTCCTCATACAACCTTCCTTCCATACCATCCTTGTAAATCTCCTCTGAACCCTTTCCAAAGCTTCTACATCCTTCCTATAATGCGGTGACCAGAACTGTACGCAATACTCCAGGAGCAGCCTTACCAGAGTCTTGTGCAGCTAAAGCATGACCTTGTGGCTCCGAAACTCAATCCCCCTACTAGTACACCACTAGTAACTGAGCTCCAGGATGAACATTTCCCAGCAACCACCACCTTCTGTCTTCTTTCAGCTTGTCAAGTTCTGATCCAAACCGCCAAATCACCCTCAATCCCGAAACTCAATATTTTCTGCCTACCGTGTGGAACCTTATCAAACGCCTTACTGAAATCCATACAAACCACATCAACTGCTTTACCTTCATCCACCTGTTTTGTCACATTCTCGAAGAACTAAATAATTTCAGCTCCAGGACATCTCTACCGAAGTTCGTCAGGGTAGTGTCCCAGATTCAGTCATCTTCAGCCAACTTCATCAATGACATCCCCTCTGGCGTAAGATCAGAATTGGGAATATTGACGAATGTTTGCAGATGTTCAGCACCATTCCTGACACTCAGACACAATCAGTGAGCAAAAGCAACAAGGCATGGACAATATCCAGGTTAGGGCTGATGTGACGCAAGTCATACTTGCCACCTGAGTGCAAGGCAATAATCACCTCACACAAGAGATAATCTAACCATTGCCCCTTGACATTACCATCATCACTGGATCTTACACTATCAACAACCTGGGGGTCACCATTGACCAGAAACTGAACTGGATCAGCCATACAAAGTGGCTACAAGAGCAGGTCAGAGGCTACAAATCTTGCTGTGAGCAACCCGCCTCCTGACTCCCCAGTGGCTGTCAACAAGGCACAAGTCAGGAGTGTGATGGAATACTCCCCACTTGCCTGGATGGGTGCAGTTCCAATAACACTCAAGAAGTTTGACACCATCCAGGACAAAGCAGCCCACTTGATTGGCACCACATCCACAAGCATCTACTCTCTCTCCCACCAATGCTCAGTAGCAGCAGTGCATACCATCAACAAGATACACTGAAAAAATTCACCAAAGATCTTCAAAAAGCACCTTCCAAACCCATGACCACTTTCATCTCGAAGGGCAAAGGCAGCCATTACATGGGAACACCTGCAAGTTCCCCTCCAAGTCACTCACCGTCCAGACTTGGAAATATATCGCCATTCCTTCACTGGTCGCTGGGTCAAAATCCTGGAATACCCTCCACAACTGCATAGTGGGTCAACTTACCAAAGTGGTAAGTGATTACCAAAGTGATTCAGGATAGCAGCTCATCACCACAGTCTCAGTGGAACTAGGGATGGGCAATAAATGCTGGCCCAGCCAATAACATCCAAAGTCCCATGAACAAATTTTTAAAAAAGTTTTGATTTGCACTTTGGACAAATCTTTTGCTCAGAATGGAGTAGTTTTGTCTTTGCTGTGGATCTTGGCTAATGGATGCCTACACTCCGATCTGAGAACACAGAATACACTTGGGCAAGAGATGTTGCAACTTTGATGCCAAATCTGAAGGAACAGAGAATAGAAATGATTTATTCTCCTACATTCG
>NW_025163585.1:0-1601 GCF_004010195.1 Chiloscyllium plagiosum
TTTTGAATATAATATTTGCCACATTGCACTGTGTTAAATGGAAATGCTACAAATCTCTCTCAAACTGTTTTCCCTTAATTTTACTGTTGCCAATTCTATTCAAATAAGATCCAATGGGAGAGAAGCAATGAATTTATTCATTCAATGGCCTATCGGATAAATGAGATTATAATTGCTGGTTATATAGATTGTGGTTGTATGTTTACTCACTGAGCTGGATGGTTTGTTCTCAGATGTTTCGTCAGTGAGCCTTCGATGAAGCGCTGGTGTTCTGTCCCACTTTCTATTTATGTTCTTGGTCTGTTGTGGTGGGTGATATCATTTCCGGTTCCCTTTCTGAGAGGTTGGTAAATGAGGTCCAAATCAATGTGTTTGTTGATGGAGTTCCAGTTTGAATGCTAGGCCTCTAGGAATTCCCATGCGTGTCTTTGTTAGCCTGTCCCAGGATGGATGTATTGTCCCAGTCAGACTGGTGTCTCTCATTGTCTATGTGTAAGGATTCTAGTGATGGTTGGTCATGTCTTTTGGTGGCCACTTGATGCTCATGTATCCTGGTGGCCAGTTTCCTGCCCGTCTGTCCAATGTACTGTTTGTTGCAGTCCTTGCAGGATATTTTGTATATGATGTTCATTCTGTTGGTTGTTGGTACAAGGTCCTTTAGATTCATCAAGAGCTGTTTCAGTGTGTTGGTAAGTTTGTGGGTTACCATGGTGCCAAGAGGCCGGAGTAGTCTGGTCATCATCTCTAAGATGTCTTTGATGTAAGATAGTGTGGCTAGAGTCTCTGGGCATGTTGTGTCTTCTTGTTTAGGTTTGTTGTGTAAGAATCAGTGGACTATGCTTATCATTAATACATTGTATAGGTATTTTTCTTCAGCATCTTGTACCTCCTGAATGTGATATGTGTTGTGGCTCAGTTAAATAAAGTCCTGAAGCACCTCCATTTGTGGGTGTTGAGATGATTGCTCCTGTAGTTGAGTATCTGTTCTATATGTGTCGCTTTCCTGTAGACGCTGGTCTGCAGCTCTCCATTGGCTTTTCATTCTATAGTGACATCTAGGAAGAGGAGTCTGTTGTTGTTCTGTTCCTCTTTGGTGAACTTTATACCGGGGAGGATGTTGTTTATGTGTTTCCTCTAATTTGTTCCGTTTCATGATGACAAAGGTATTATCCACACAGCAGACCCAAAGTTCATTCCAACCTTTGCATAACTGCTTGTGTTAACAGTTGTGATATTAGTGATCCCATAGGCATCCCACTGATTGTTTGTAGCTCTTGTTGTTGTAAGTGAAGTGGATTGTGAAGCACAGGTCTACTAGTTTGAGGATGTGGTCGATGCTGATGGAGTTGCTGCTGTCAGGTATTTGTGTCCTTGGTTCTTCTCACAGTGAGGCCAGTGTTTCTTTGGCTAGGATGATGTTTATTAATGTGAACAGGGCCATCACATTGAAGGAAACCATGACCTCATTGTCCTCTATCTTGGTGTCTTTGATGATGTTCAGGAATTCCTGGGTGGAGTGGATGTAGTTGTGTGAGTCTTCTACTAGGTATTTCAGTTTGCTTTGAAGCTCCTTTGCTGGTATGTATGTAATTGTGCTGGGA
>NW_025163586.1:0-1209 GCF_004010195.1 Chiloscyllium plagiosum
TGAGGGAGCACTTTCTGTGTTTTGAGGAAGCACAATCTAAGGTATTGAGGGAGCACTCTCTGAGGTATTAAGGGAGTACTATCTGAGGAACTGAGGCAGAACTATCTGAGGTACTGAGAAAGAAATATCTGTTGTACTGTGGAAGCAATATCTGAGGTATTGAGGGAGCACATTCTGAGGTATTGAGGGAGCAATTTCTGAGGTACTGAGGGAGCACTTTCTGAGGTTTTGAGGGAGCACTATCTGAGGTACTGAGGGAGCACATTTTGAGATATTTTGGGAGCATCTTCTGAGATACTGAGGGAGAACAATCTGAGGTATTGTGGGAGCACTTTCTGATGTACTCAGGGAACACTTTCGATGGTACTGAGGGAGTACTTTCTGAGGTCCATGAGAGAGCACTTTCTGAGCTATTGAGGGAGCACTGTCTGAGGTACTGAGGGAGCACTTTCTGATCTATTGATGGAGCACTTTCTGATGTACTCAGGGAACACTTTCGATGGTACTGAGGGAGTACTTTCTGAGGTACATGAGAGAGCACTTTCTGAGCTATTGAGGGAGCACTGTCTGAGGTACTGAGGGATCACTTTCTGTGCTATTGAGGGAGCACTGTCTGGGGTACTGAGGGAGCACTTTCTGAGGTATTGAGGGAGAACTATCTGAGGAATTGAGAGCACATTATCTGATGTACTGAGGGAGAAATATCTGCGCTATTGAGGCAGCATATTCTAAGGTATTGTGGGAGCACATTCTGAGGTATTGAGGGAGCACTTTCTGAGGTACTGAGGGAGCACTTTCTGAGTTACTGAGGGTGCACTATCTGAGGTATTGGGGGAGTACTAACTGAGGTATTGAGGGAGCACTTTCTGGGTTTTGAGGAAGCGCTATCTGAGGAACTGAGGCAGAACTATCTGAGGTAGTGAGAAAGCACTATCTGTTGTACTGTGGAAGCAATATCTGAGGTATTGAGGGAGCACTTTCAGAGGCATTGAGAGAGCACTATCTGAAGTATTGAGGGAGCACTTTCTAAGGTATTCAGGGAGTACTATCTGATGAACTGAGGGAGAACTATGTGAGGTACTGAGGAAGCACTATCTGAGGTTCTGTGTAAGCACTATCTGAGGTATTGAGGGAGCACTGTCTGAGGTACTGAGGGAGCACTGTCGGAGGTACTGAGGGAGCACTATCTGAGGTACTGAGGGAGCACTG
>NW_025163586.1:1215-1601 GCF_004010195.1 Chiloscyllium plagiosum
CACTGTCTGAGTTACTGAGGGAGCACTGTCTGAGGTACTGAAGGAGCGCTTTCTGAGGTATTGATGGAGCGCTTTCTGATGTATTGAGGGAGCACTATCTGAGGTATTGAGGTAGCACTTTCTGAGGTACTGAGGGAGCACTTTCTGAGGTATTGAGGGAGCACTATCTGAGATATTGAGGGAGAACGTTCTGACGTATTGAGGGAGTAATTTCTGAGGCATTGAGGGAGAAATATCTGAGGTATTGAGGGAGCACTTTTAGAGGCATTGAGGGAGCACTTACTGAGGTACTGTGGGAGCACTTTCTGAGGTACTTAGGGAGCACTATCTGAGGTATTGAGGGAGAACGATCAGACGTATTGAGGGAGCACTTTCTGAGGTATTGA
>NW_025163587.1:0-1601 GCF_004010195.1 Chiloscyllium plagiosum
GAATTGGTGTATCTAAGACTGCCATCGAAAATACATCATTTTATCGACACTTGCCGTCATCATTTCTATCTCAGCCTCATCTTTTCTATTGTTGGTTCTGCCGTCATTAAGCAAATTTACAACTGTGGATCCTCCTCCTCTCGTGACTTGTTTGAGTGGCCACCACCATTCACAATGACTGCATGTGACAGGATTACGTCTGATTCATTGGTTAGCTCTTTCAATCACTTGCAGCTTTCACTATTTGATGAATCAGTGGTCCTGGTTGGTCACTTCACCTCATTTTGAGGCATACCTGGTGCTTTGATTGGCAGGTGCTCCTCTGTTCTCTGCTGAACAAAGAGGTATCCTCTGGCTTGATCATCAAGGTAACTTGGAGCATATGCTAGACAGTGATAGTGCACCTTGTGCCGGGGTGCAATTCTGCTGCTGTTGGTAAAGACCCGAATCACCTCGCACAGCCCAGTGCGAAGTTTCCAGATCTATCAAAATCTGTCCCGTTTAACACAGCAAAAGTGTCTTACACAGAGAGATTATTCGTAATGTAATACTGGAACTTTATTTCTGGAAATAATGTGTGCAGTAGACACTGTTACCAAAATGGTAATCAATGTGTCTGGATTCGGTCAATTGCTGGGAATGAGTTGAAGTATGTTTCTCGAGCTGAGTCATTCCCTCCCCAACCAGTGCAGACCCAGTCCAGCGTCTATGTCCTTTTGGATCCGATCATTTCGATCAGTAACGTTACTGCTGAGTCCCTCTTGGTTCGTTTGAAGTGGCCCATCTGGTATACAAACTTCAGTTTGCCACATTCTCAGAGTTTCCTCCATTCGGTCTCCTTGCAGCAACACTGATCCAACAGCTGAGGCAAGGGAGTCACCAGGAAGTTTCCGTGTCAAAGTTTGATTTGACAACATGAGGCTAAGGGAGGGGAGTCAGCTGGAGGCTACCGTTTCAATGTTTAATCTGACACCATGAGGCTGAAGGAGAGGAGTCAGCGGGCTGTGATGAGGAGTTCGAGCTTGAAGATAAATATTGATAGGCCAGGAGAATGGGAGAGAACCTGGAAGACGGAATTTATTTTGGAAAAGGAGTCCCTTGCGACCGCTAAAAATAAAGGGGCAGGTTTCTATTTACATGAGAAGCAGATTAAAATCAGTCAATGATTATGATTAGATTAGATTACAGTGTGGAAACAGGCCCTTTGGGCCAACAAGTCCACACCGACCCGCCGAAGCACAACCCACCCATATCTTTACATTTACCCCTATGCCTAACACTACAGGCATTTTAGCATGGCCAATTCACCTGACCTGCACATCTTTGGACTGTGGGAGGAAGCCCACGCAGACACGGGGAGAACAGTCAGTCGCCTGAGGCGGGAATTGAACCCGGGTCTCTGACGCTGTCAGGTAACAGTGCTAACCACTGTGCCACCGTGCCGCCCATTAGGGATCAGAGTGTCTTTCTTCACATACAAATAAGTAAGCAAATGAAATTCTGGCATTCATTGCAGAAGGAATGAATGATGTAAGTAAATAAATGTGGTTAAAATGACATATGTTACAACACATGGAAAGTTGTATCCAGTTTTGGTTTCC
>NW_025163588.1:0-1601 GCF_004010195.1 Chiloscyllium plagiosum
ACGCCTCACGAAATTATTTAAAGAAAAATTGACTGGACCAAAGCCCACTACCTCACAGTTAGATTATGCATCTCGTGAAAGGAAGAAATTAAGTCGATTAGGTAATTTAGCTAAAACGTACTAAAAGGGCCCATAGCATACAATTAAGAGGATGCAGATGAAAACACAGACGCGACCGTTGCCTTGAGGTTATGAGGATACAATGTAAAGCCATGTTTAATAGCACCGGATAAATTTGGAAAAAAGTTGAGTTCGGTGAACTACCTCATAAACTTGTGTACATGTTGAAATCGTGTTATACTGGAAAGAAAGAACTGAAGAACCAGATGTTAGTTATTGCACAGCAGAGGAGGAATCAAATCCAGATGTTGTGGATTTTGATGTGACTCATAATATCTTTAATACTAAGAAGGACTTGAGTAGTGGGAACAGGTTAATACACTATCTTCATCAGGTGCAAATATCACAGTTGAAAGTTTTTTACTGTATAATATGGACATAAGTATCAATCAGAACAATGGGAAGAATGCGATTGTACATGAAGTAGAAGTAGGGACTGCTGTTCCGAAAAAGAAACACCCCCATTAGCTTCACACTTACAAAGCCAGCTCGGTCAAGAAGGGTGTGGTAGCCAAATTCAACGAGGATGGCCTTGAACTGAGCCGGAGCGCATGACGTTCAATGATGTTCTCAATTACCAATTCCTGCATGTAAAGAATGTTTCACACGGGCTTTGAATCACTGTGACAGACCCTTGCCAGGAAATGAATGTGGGAAACAGCCATAATGGTTGTGTCTACCAGATTTCAAGAGTCAGTTCCAATCACGAGAATTAAGGCAAACAGAGGGGACTGAAGAACAGACAGGACTCAACGATTCTACGTGGATTATCGGAAGGTCCACACCGTTACAACATCGGTCCCGCATCCAATACCGAGATTGGAGGTCTGTATGGTGAAACTTTGACTAGAAGCCATATCATCAGCTTGGACTTACTGTGTGGTTATGGCAAGTACCTTTATCAGAGGCAGTGAAATAAATTTCTGCGCTTCCAATCCTAAATGAGCTATAACAAATCAAAGTGATGCCCTTTGGAATGCATAACACACCGGCCACGTTTCAAAACCTCATACAAGATTGTGCATCGGTTAACAAACTGTGCAGTCTGTTTGGGCAATGTAATGATGTTTCTTAACCCTGGTACGATCTTCTTGTGCAGTTGGTAGAGCTGTTTGAACGACTACCAGATGCAAAATTGGCAATAGCGTTAAATAATACAGAAGACACGAACGCAGAGGTGACGTTCTTGGGTCATAGCACTGGACCTGGAAATCTGACCCCACGGAACGCAAAGATGAAGGCCATCGAGGAAATTCTACCTGATAATGTAGAGATAAGATTGGTATTTGTTCAATTCTTTAGTATATTTATCTGGCAAGAAGTTAATGTGAACATAGAGTAAAGTCATACACATGTCGTGGTAATGCTGTATAGGCAAAGAAGAAATGGAGCCACTGTTTTCATTATGATGGTCCTCTTTTGCTTTGGGGAAGGTGTCATGAAGGTTTATCTGGAGATGAAAACACATTTTCAAATTGATT
>NW_025163589.1:0-1601 GCF_004010195.1 Chiloscyllium plagiosum
AGTTTCTGGGAGTGATGATCACCCAGTGTCTGGGAGGGATGATCCCCCAGTTTCTGGGAGAGTGATGATCACCGAGCTTCTGAGAGTGATGATTGCCCAGTTTCTGGGAGTGATGATCACCCAGTTTCTGGGAGAGTGATGATCACCCAGTTTCTGGGAGAGTGATGATTGCCCAGTTTCTGGGAGTGATGATCACCCAGTTTCTGAGCGTGATGATCACACAGTTTCTGGGAGTGAAGATTGCCCAGTTTCTAGGAGTGATGATCACCCTGTTTCTGGGAGTGATGATCACCCAGTTTCTGGGAGTGATGATCGCACAGTTTCTGGGAGTGATGATCAGCCAGTTTCTGGGAGAGTGATGATCACACAGTTTCTGGGAGTGATGATCACCCAGTTTCTGGCAGAGTGATGATCACCCAGCTTCTGGGAGAGTGATGATCACCCAGTTTCTGGGAATGATGATCACGCAGTTTTTGGGAGTGATGATCACCCAGTTTCTGGGAGTGATGATCACCCAGTTTCTGGGAGAGTGATGATCATACAGTTTCTGGGAATGATGATCACCCAGTTTCTGGGATTGATGATTGCCCAGTTTCTGGGAGTGATGATTACCCAGTTTCTGGGAGTGATGATCACCCAGTTTCTGGGAGTGATGATTGCCCAGTTTCTAGGAGTGATGATCACACAGTTTCTGGGAGAGTGATGATCACCCAGTTTCTGGGAGAGTGATGATTCCCAGTTTCTGGGAGAGTGATGATCACCGAGCTTCTGGGAGTGATGATCACCCAGTTTCTGGGAGTGATGATCACCCAGTTTCTGGGAGACTGATTATCACCCAGTTTCTCGGAGAGTGATGATCACCCAGTTTCTGGGAGTGATGATCACCCAGTTTCTGGGAGTGATGATTGCCCAGTTTCTGGGAGAGTGATGATCACCCAGATTCTGGGAGTGTGATGATCACACAGTTTCTGGGAGAGTGATGATCACACAGTTTCTGGGAGAGTGATGATCACACAGTTTCTGGGAGAGTGATGATCACACAGTTTCTGGGAGAGTGATGATCACACAGTTTCTGGGAGAGTGATGATCACACAGTTTCTGGGAGAGTGATGATCACACAGTTTCTGGGAGAGTGATGATCACCCAGTTTCTGGGAGTGATGATTGCCCAGTTTCTGGGAGAGTGATGATCACACAGATTCTGGGAGTGTGATGACCACCCAGTTTCTGGGAGAGTGATGATCACCCAGTTTCAGGGAGTGATGATTGCCCAGTTTTTCTGGGAGAGTGATGATCACCCAGTCTCTGGGAGTGATGATCACCCAGTTTCTGGGAGAGTGATGATCACCCAGTTTCTGGGAGTGATGGTTACAAGTTTCTGGGAGAGTGATGATCGCCTGGTTTCTGGGAGTGATGATCAGCCAGTTTCTGGGAGTGATGATCACGCAGTTTCTGGGAGTGATGATCACCCAGTTTCTGGGAGTGATGATGACGCAGTTTCTGGGAGTGATGATCGCCTGGTTTCTGGGAGTGATGATCACCCAGTTTCTGGGAGAGTGATGATCACAAATTTCTGGGAGTGATGATCACACAGTTTCTGGG
>NW_025163590.1:0-1601 GCF_004010195.1 Chiloscyllium plagiosum
TCCCTTCCGTTTGCACTAAGTTGTCTCCATTGGTAGAGTATTCAGCTATTTCCCTCCATCGGCAAGCAGTGTGAGGGGAGGCAAGCGCGGACATACTCGAAACCTCGCTCTCATTGGCACAGCCAGTTCCCTCAAGTGCTGAGAATCAGCAAGTTTGATTGGGAGCTTCCTGCAAATATCATTTATCTGAGAAGGGATAAAGATGTTGAGCTTATGGGTAAGACACAAGTGTACTCCGGACTCTCTACCCTCAGGTAAATTCATGTGAGGGCATTTTTGTGCAGCCCGTTTGCTGTTCAAAATCCATCTTCACACAGCAATCCAGCAGAAAGGCTTTTGGAACACTAACATCGGCTTCTTTGCTGCAATCGGGCAGCAGTTAACATCTGATCCCCAACTTTCCCAGATAAAGACAATCCAAGTGAAAGTCTCACTCACTGAGAGCTATCCCCACGACCCTGACCTGCGGGTTGCAGACAGTTTAACGCAGAAGATAGGGTGAACACTGAGACTTGTTTCACCATCAGCCACTCTGTCCCAGAGACAGGAAGAGGGACAGCATCAAAGTGTAGCGTCAATCACGCGCCGACAGAAGCTGTTCAGCCCATCGAGTCCATAGCGACTCTCTGCCGCTTGTATATCCCTGTGGTTATTTATGTCCTAATAATGCGGAGCTGTCCCTGTATCGCAATTCTGACTCCAAAAAATTGATCGAATTGTAATTCACACGTTTACATTTCACAGGAAGAACACTGCTGTGTGAAACGGAGTGGGGAATAACTGCAGGGCGTCATGCGCATAGAGCACTCTACAACTGATGTATCTCACCTTCATCAGTTTATTCCCAGCTCTGGCAAGAGATTTTGCGAATCAGATCAGAGCACACCGACAGAGAACAGGTAAAGAGCTTCCAGAACTTCACAAGTGTGTTTCCTCATTTGTGTAATTTTCCCGTGTGTATCTGTATGATATATTCATTTCAGATACATTGAATGAAAGGAAGTGGAAAGTGAAACAACAGGTAATGCGTAGAATGGAGATCTATTATAGAGAAGAACTGGAGGGGGCAGTACACACACTGAAACATGGAATTGTCAACGAGTAGAGGATGTTTTCAATCCATTAATTTCATGGTCATGAGCCCAATATGCTCCCACTGGGCCGCTCTGTTAGCGCTGACCACAGCAGTCTCACACAGTCTTCCGCATTTCCTCTGGCGTGTGGCATGTACCTCAGAAAATGATTTCAAAAGGTCTTCACTATTATTGTGTGATACTCTGTGGTGCAGATGTGTCCCGGCTGTGTCAATATAACCTGTGCCTAACTTGCCACATTCTGTTGGTTTAACTGTGATTTCACTCAAAATCACAAAAAATGTCACAGTGCAAAGTGAGGCTATGCAGCCCCCAAACAATAAGGAAATGTCTATGGCGGTCGATTGATTGTCTTTATTTGATTGATTGATTGTCACATGAACCTCAGTAAAGTGAAAACTTTGGTTTGCGATTGGTAAAGGCAGATCATACTAATCAAGGACATGCAGATCACAGCATAAGTAAAACAAAAAATTGGACTGATTAAGGCTTTCAGGTTACTCCACA
>NW_025163591.1:0-1601 GCF_004010195.1 Chiloscyllium plagiosum
TGACTGGGACAGGGACATAGTATTTAACTCACTGACTCAGTAATACTGACTGGGACAGGGACACAGTTTATAATTCACTTACTCAGTAATACTGACTGGAACAGGAGCACCATATTCAATACACTGACACAGTAATACTGACTGGGACAGGGTACAGTGTTTAATTCACTGACTCAGTAATAATGACTCGGGCAGGGGCACAGTAGTTAATTCACTGACTCAGTACTACACTGGGACACAGACACAAATTATACTTCACTGACTTAGTAATACTGGCTGAAACAGGGATACTGTATTTAATTCACTGATTCAGTACTACAAACTTGGCCATGGACACAAATTTATACTTCACTGACTCAGTAACACTGACTGAAACAGGGACACAGTATTTAATTCACTGACTCAGTAATACTAACTTGGACAGAGACACTGTCTTTAATTCACTAATTCAGTAATACAGACTGGGAGAGGGACACGCTATTTAATTCACTGACACAGTAATACTGACTGGGACACAGACACAGTGTTTAATTCACTGACTCAGTAATAATGAAACGGGCAGGGGCACAGTAGTTAATTCACTGATTTAGTACTACAAAATGGGACACGCACACAAATTATACTTAACTGACTCAGTAATACTGACTTGGACACGGACTCAGCATTTAATTCACTCACTCAGTATTACTGACTGGGACAGGAACACAGTATTTAACTCACTAACTCAGTAATATTGACTGGGACAGGGACATAGTACTTAATACACTGACTCAGTAATACTGACTGGGACAGGGACACAGTACTTAATAAACTGACTTAGTAATACTGACTGGGACAGAGACACAGTATTTAATTCACTGACTCAGTAATACTGACTGGGGTAGAGACACAGTATTTAATTCACTGACTCAGTAATACTGACTGGGACATGGACACAGAAGTTAATTCACTAACTCAGTAATACTGACTGGGACAGGGAAATCGAATTCAATTCACTGAATCTGTAACACTGACTGGAACACGGACAGAGTTTATAATTCACTGACTCAGTAATACTGACTGGGTCAGGGACACGGTATTTAATACACTGCCTCAATAATGCTGACTGGGACAGGGACACAGTATTTAATACACTGATTCAGTAATACTGACTGGGACATTGACACAGTAGTTAATTCACTGAGTCAATAATACTGACTGGGACAAGGACACAGTATTTAACTCACTAACTCAGTAATACTGACTGGGACAGGGACACAGTATTTAACTCACTAACACAGTAATACTGACTAGGACAGGGACACAGTATTTAATACACTGATTCAGTAATACTGACTGGGACAGGGACACAGTATTTTATACACTGATTCAGTAATTCTGACTGGGACAGGGACACAGTATTTAATACACTGATTAAGCAATACTGACTGGGACATGGACACAGTAGTTAATTCACTAATTCAAAAATACTGGCTGGGACAGCGACATCGTATTCAATTCACTGAATCTGTAATACTAACTGGAACTTGGACAGAGTTTATAATTCACTGACTCAGTAATACATACTGGGACAGGGACACAGTATTTAATCCACTGACTCA
>NW_025163592.1:0-1601 GCF_004010195.1 Chiloscyllium plagiosum
TAGTGAGTCTTTTCGGAAGTGATTCAGATAGTCACAGGCATTGGAGTGAGTTCTACAGATCAGGGATACTGCACGGACCTGAGAGGATTGTACTGTCTCCACAGATTGATTGTATCTTTCGGACTGGAAAAAGATACAAATAGCTTAAAGTCAATGTATGATGCTTTCTTTTTCCTGAACAGAGCCTCAAGATCTCTCATCAGCCAGGGATCTCTAAAACTGCCAGATTTTCCCTTCACTCAAACACACTGGCCTTGGATTCCTGAGATCACACTTTTAAAAGCCTCCCATTTGTCAGTCATTCATTTTCCTTCAAACAGACTCATCCAATCGATTGTAATCATGATGTGGAGGAGACGTTGTTGGACTGGGCTGGACAATGTTTAAAATCACACAACACCTGGTTCCGGTCCAGCAGGTTTATTCGGAGGCACGAGGTTTCAGAGCGCTGTGTGTTCATCAGGTGGTTGTGGAGGACAATCATAAGGCACAGAATTTATAGCAACAGGGTTGCAGTGTCATGGAATGTAATACCAAACACATTTAGTTTCAGCCTTTCACCATTTAGGATGATCACCTGAGCTTCGAAAGCTGGTGCTTCGAAATAGAACTGTTGGATTTAAACCTGCTGTTGTGCGATTTTTAATTCACCCAATCAACCTCTGCTCGATTCTGCCAAATAGCCCCAAAATTGGCCCTGCTACAATTTCACACCTTAATCTGTGGACCTGTTTGATTTTTTTCCATAACTATGTTAAAACCAGGACAGTTGTGGTCACTGGACCCAAAGTGCTCTCTGACTGACTATTCAGTCACTTGCCTGACCACGTTGTCTGAGGGGAGGTCCAGTGTTGCACCCGCCTGAGTAGGGTTAGGCCTTGTCCGAGTTACATCTTGATTTAAGAACATTTCTTGGATACATTTGACAAATTGCACTCCTTACGGGCCTTTTAGTCTGTGGGGTGGCCCAGTCCGTCCAGGGGAAGTTAAAATCTCCAACCAATACTACATTATTATTTCATTAGGTACCTGCAATCTCTCTACACATCTGCTCCTCTAGTGTCCGCTGGCTATTTGGGAATCTTGAACACTGTCACAACAGAGTGCCCATCCCATTTTTGTTTCTAACGTCTCAACATATGGCCTCATTTAATGACTCTTAAAGAGTATCCTCTTGCTGCGCTGTTGTTCTGACCTCCCTCATCAAAAGGGCCGCTCCCCTCCTCACTTACTTGTCCTTCTGACACACCTGTAGCTTCTGTATCCTGGAACACTGAGCTGCCAGTCCTGCCCGTCTCTCAGCCATGTTTCTGTTATGGTTATAATATCCAAGTCCCCAAAGCAAATCCATGCTCTGAGCTCGTCTTCCTTACCAGTCAGGCCTCGTGCATTGAAATAAATGCATGTTAAACTAAAAGTCTTTTCCCTCCCTTGATTGTGCCCCTGGATACCCTGAATAGCAAACTTGTTCTAGTTGGCTGATGCATTTTTCCTCTGACTGGTCGATAGACCCTCCCTTATTGAGAGTCCCTGCCAAACCTTTTTGAACCCTCCCCGAATAACACTAACAAATCTCCCCGCCGGATACTGGCGTCCCTCTG
>NW_025163593.1:0-1601 GCF_004010195.1 Chiloscyllium plagiosum
TTATTCTCACACAGTATTGACGATTCACAGGCCGCAGGATTAGTGACACACATTATTGACCATCCTCAGGTACCAGGATTATTCACACAGGGTATTGACCATTATCAGGACACAGGATTATTCGTATACAGTATTGACTTCACTCAAACCACAGGATTTTTCACACACAGTATTGACGATTCTCAAGGCACAGGATTATTTTCATAAGGTATTGACCATCATCAGGCCACAGGATTACTCATACACTGTACTGACCATCCTCACGCAACATAATTATTCACATAAAGTATTGACCATCATCAGGCCACAGGATTATTCACACACAGCATTGACCATTCTCAGGCCACAAGATTATTCCCACACAGTATTGAGCATTCATAGTTCCCAGGATTATTTACACACATCATTGACCATCCTCAGTACACAGGGATACTCAAAAAAAAAATTAAACATTCTCAGGTCCCAGGAATACTCAAACACAGTATTGACCACCATTAGGCCACAGGATGAATGAACACACTGTCATGACCATTTACAGGTCTCAGTTTCATTCATACACAGTTTTGACCATTCTCAGGCCACAGGATTTTTCACACAGTGTATTGATCACCCTCAGGCTGCAGGATTATTCACAGACAGTACTCACTACCCTCAGGTCACAGGATTGTTCACACACAGTAATGACCATCCAAGGGTTATTCACACACAGTATTCAGCATTCATCGTGCACAGGATTATTCTCACACAGTTTTGACCTTCCTCAGACCAAAGGATTATTCCCATACAAAAGTGACCGTCCTCAGTCCACAGGATAATTCCCACAGATTGTTGGCCATCCTCAGGCCACAGGATTGTTCACAAATAATATTGACCAGCCTCGTGCCGCAGGATTATTCGCACACAGAATTCACCATTCACAGTCCACAGCATTATTCACACACAGCATAGACTGTTAACAGACCACAGGATTATTCACACAGAGCATTGAATAACCCTAGTCAACAGGATTAATTGCACATAGTTTTGACCATTCTCAGGCCAGAGGATTGCTCACACACAGTACTGACCATCCTCAGGCCAAGGGTTATTCACACGTGGTATTGACCATTCACTGTCCAAGGATAATTCACACACAGCATTGACCGTCACAGGCCACAGGTTTATTCACACACAATATTAAACATCCTCAGGGCACAGGATTATTCAGTATTGACCATCATCAGACCACAAGATTATTCACACACTGTATTAACCAGCCTCCGGCCACAAGATTATTCATGACAATATTGACCATGCACAAGCCACAGATTATTCCCACACAGTATTGACCATTCACAGGGCACAGGATTATTCACACACAGCATTGACAATTCTCAGACCACATCTTTATTCACACATAGTATTGACCAGCCTCCGGCCACAGGATTAATGAACACACTGTCTTGACCATTTACAGGTCACAGGATTATTCCCACACAGTATTGACCTTCCTCAGGCCACTGGATTATTTACACATTGTATTGACAGTATACAGACCGCAGGATTACTCATACACAGTACTCATACACATGGGTAACGAACCAGGCCAGGTGTTAGAATTA
>NW_025163594.1:0-1601 GCF_004010195.1 Chiloscyllium plagiosum
GTGTGCAGTCACACAGTGACATACACACACACAGACAGACACATCTATCACGGTGTGCAGTCACACACACACACACACACACACTGACAGACACATCTATCACGGTGTGCAGTTACACATTGACACACATGCACATTGACAGGCACATCCATCATGGTGTGCAGTCACACAGTGACACACACACTGACAGGCAGATACTGGCTCAGGAGCATGCAGTCACACAGTGACACACACACACACACACTGACAGGCAGACACTGGCTCAGGGTGAGCAGTCACACAGTGACACACACACACACACTGACAGGCAGACACTGGCTCAGGGTGTGCAGTCACACAGTGACACACACACTGACAGGCACATCCATCACAGTGTGCAGTCAGTCACACACACACTGACAGGCACATCCATCACAGTGTGCAGTCACACAGTGACACACACACACACACACTGACAGGCAGACACTGACTCATGGTGTGCAGTCACACAGTGGCACACACACACTGACAGGCAGATACTCACTCAGGGTGTGGAGTCACCCAGTAAACGGGCACACTGACAGGTAGACACTGGCTCAGGAGCATGCAGTCACACAGTGACACACACACACACACTGACAGGCAGACACTAGCTCAGAGTTTGCAGTCACACAGTGACACACACACTGACAGGCACATCCATCACAGTGTGCAGTCACACAGTGACACACAGACGCACACACACACTGACAGGCAGACACTGACTCATGGTGTGCAGTCACACAGTGGCACACACACACTGACAGGCAGATACTCACTCAGGGTGTGGAGTCACCCAGTAAACAGGCACACTGACAGGCAAACACTGACTCAGGAGTGTGCAGTCACACACAGTGACACACACACACACACACACACACACACACTGACAGGCAGACACTGGCTCAGGGTGTGCAGTCACACAGTGACACACAGACACACACACACACACTGACAGGCACATCCATCACAGTGTGCAGTCACACAGTGGCACACACACACTGACAGGCAGATACTCACTCAGGGTGTGGAGTCACCCAGTAAACGGGCACAGTGACAGACAGACACTGACTCAGGAGCATGCAGTCACACAGTGACACACACACACCCACTGACAGGCAGACACTGGCTCAGGGTGTGCAGTCACACAGTGACACACACACACTGACAGGCTGACACTGACTCTGGGTGTGCAGTCACACAGAGACACACACACACTGACAGGCAGACATTGACTCCGGGTGAGCAGTCACACCATGACACATACGCACTGACAGGCACATCCATCAGGGTGTGTAGTCACACAGTGACACATAGACACTAACAGCCACATTCATCATGTTGTGCAGTCACACAGTGACACACACACGCACACACACTGACAGGCAGACACTGGGTCCGGGTGTGCAGTCACAAAGTGACATACACACACACACACACACAGACAGGCAGACACTGGCTCAGGGTGTGCAGTCACATAGTGACACACACACTGACAGGCAGACTGACTCAGGATGTGCAGTCATACAGTGACACACACACTGACAGGAAGACACTGGCTCAGGGTGTGCAGTCACACAGTG
>NW_025163595.1:0-1601 GCF_004010195.1 Chiloscyllium plagiosum
GGAATAAAAAGATAGGAGAAAGTTCTTAGCTGACCAAAGAGAGAGCGAATTTGAACTTGAGAAGTTGCGATTTCGTCAGCAAAGTCAAGTGAACAGGCTGGAGAGTAAAAGGGACATTAGTGAAATATACAACTATCTCAAAACTCTGCCACATTTTGATGAGAGAGATTTTGAAGCCTTCTTTATTTCATTTGAAAAATTGGCGAGGCAGGTAGAGTATTGCAAGGTTTTATGGGTAATGCTAGTTCAGACTAAGTTGGTCGGCAGGGTTAGTGAGGTATTTGCTGCGCTGTCAGATGAGGGGTTAATAGATTATGAATACGTGAAACGACGCATTTTATGTGCTTACGAATTGGTACTGGAAGTATATAGACAGCTGTTCGGAAACATAAAGAAGGAACCAGGTCAGCCTTATGTTGAGTTAGAAAGAATTAAACACAGGCATTTTGATAGATGGGTGTAGGCGTAAAAGATAGATAAGACCTATGAGGCTCTAAGGGAGATTATTCTGCTAGAGCAGTTTAAAACCTCACTTCCAGAGATGATAATAATTCACATGGAGGAAAAGAAAGTTCAGATATTGAGAAGGGCAGGAGAATTAGCAGATGAATACATGTTGCTACATAAGACAAGCTTCCAGGCATAATTTCGTTCTGTGGGGGATAGAATTTGAGAGAAGGGGAGTTGCTGCACTATAAAAGAAAGAGTAGAACATATGAGTTTACCAGAGGTTAAAAAAGCTGCCCAAGAGAGTGGAAAGGAGTGAAAGTCATCAGGTGTTTTCACTGTAATGGAGTTGGACACTGAAAATTACAGTGCCAGTGGTTTCAGAAGGGCATTGGGAAAAGATGTTTTCACTGCCATAAGGAGGAATATGTATGGTCACAGTGCTGATTGTTGAGAAAGGGACTGTGGGAAAAGATGTGGTAAAAGAAAGTAAGCCAGTGGCATTAGTGAAAGTTTTAAAGGAAACCCCAACAAGAACCGAAGAGCTGCAGGAAAGTGCACAGCTTCGGCAGGGGCTGGGTATGGAGTTAGTACCTGATCTCAATAAAGCATTCGCCTCTGTGAGTAAAGTTTACTCAGAAATAACAGTGGTAGAAGGGCAACAAGTTATAATTTTGAGAGTTACATGAAGTAACCAGTCACTAATAGTAAGAGATGAATGAATTTGTAGTCTTTCTGATCAGTTACCCCAGAATGTATTAATTAATGGGAAAGATGGACAGAAATCTAGCATTTCCCTATGTAAGATCAGGTTGGAGTGCCTACTAAAGGGGAAGTTATAGTGGGAATGATTTACAGACTGTGAGATCCAGGAATCCAGCTTGTTCTTGGGAAGTATTTAGCAGGATCCAAGTTGGGAGTGGCATTGCTTGTTATGGAGAAGCCCAAGGAAGACAAAGAGACTGAAGTATAAATCGGAAATTTCCTGGTATTTTCCCAGGCTGTGCAGTAACCATGTCCCACTATTATAAGTCACAGCACGAAGGACAAACTATAGACAAAGATGAAGGAGTTGAGGTTCAGTTAATGGACACCCTGTTTGCCGTAATGGTGCAGGGAATGCCCGAACAAGCAGTGGGTCAGACAGAGGTGTT
>NW_025163596.1:0-1601 GCF_004010195.1 Chiloscyllium plagiosum
TGCAGTGTTTGAGGAACATACACCCGTATCTGATGCAGTGTCTAAGGAACATACGCCCATATCTGATGCAGTGTCTAAGGAACATACGCCCGTATCTGATGCAGTGTCTAAGGAACATGCGCCTGTATCTGATGCAGTGTTTGAGGAACATACACCCGTATCTGACGCAGTGTCGAAGGAACATACGCCCATATCTGACGCAGTGTCTAACGAACATACGCCTGTATATGACGCAGTATCTAACGATCTTGCGCCCGTTTCTGACGCAGTGTCGAAGGAACATGCACTTGTATCTGATGCAGTGTCGGAGGAACATGCGCCCGTATTTGACGCAGTATCTAAGGATCTTGCGCCCGTATCTGACGCAGTGTCAAAGGAACATGCACCCGTATCTGATGCAGCGTCGGAGGAACATGCGCCCGTATCTGACGCAGTGTCTAACATACATGCGCCTGTATCTGACGCAGTGTCTAACGAACATACGCCCATATCTGACGCAGTGTCTAAGGAACATACTCCTGTATCTGACACAGTATCTAAGGATCTTGCACCCGTTCTGACGCAGTGTCTAACATACATGCGCCTGTATGTGACGCAGTGTCTAAGGAACATGCGCCCATATCTGACGCAGTGTCTAAGGAACATGCGCCCGTATCTGACGCAGTGTCAGAGGAACATGCACCCGTATCTGATGCACTGTTTGTGTAACATGCGCCCGTGTCTGATGCAGTGTCTGAGGAACATATGCAGTTCCCTGATGCAGTGGTTGAGGAACATGCGCCTGTATCTGATGCAGTGTTTGAGGAGCATGCGCCCGTATCTGATGCAGTGTATCAGGAACATGCGCCTGTATCTGACGCAGTGTCGGAGGAACATGCGCCCGTATTTGACACAGTGTCTAAGGAAAATGCGCCCGTATCTGACGCAGTGTCTAAGGAACATACACCCGTATCTGAAGCAGAGTCTAAGGAACATACGCCCGTATCTGATGCAGTGTCGAAGGAACATGCGCCTGTATCTGACGCAGTGTCTCAGGAACATGCGCCTGTATCTGACGCAGTGTCAAAGGAACATGCGCCCGTATCTGATGCAGTGTCAAAGGAACATGCGCCTGTACCTGACGCAGTGTCTAACATACATGCACATGTATGTGACGCAGTGTCTAAGGAACATGCGCCTGTATCTGATGCAGTGTCTAACGAACATGCGCCCGTATCTGATGCAGTGTATGAGGTACATGCGCCTGTGTTTGACGCAGTATCTAAGGAACATATGACTGTATGTAACGCAGTATCGAAGGAACATGCGCCCATATCTGATGCAGTGTATGAGGAACATATGCAGTATCTGACGCAGTGTTGGAGGAACATGCACCCGTATCTGACGCAGTGTCGGAGGAACATGCGCCCGTATCTGACGCAGTGTCTGAGGAACATGCGCCGTACCTGATGCAGTGTCTGAGGAACGTATGCAGTACCTGATGCAGTGTTGGAGGAACATGTGCCCGTATCTGACGCAGTGTTTGAGGAACATGCGCCCATATCTGATCCAGTTTTGGAGGAACATACGCCGGTATCTGACTCAGTGTCTGAGGAACATGC
>NW_025163597.1:0-1601 GCF_004010195.1 Chiloscyllium plagiosum
TTTGCACTCCTCGTTTCCCTATTACGTGTACTCCTGAACGCTGTATGACAAGAGATTCCTCTGATCCCACAACCTATAACTGTCTTCTTTCTTGACCAGAGCCTTAATAGCCCCTGTGAGATCATCTTCCCTACTACTGATCGCATTGCCCCTCACACTAACAGGAACACGCTGCACCCGATTTTCATCATCTGTCTTTTGAAATTCTCCCGTGGGCCTGACGTTCCTCTACCTCTGAACATCTTCCCTCAAGTCATCTACTGACAGTTGGTCACGAATATCATCATAATGATCCTTGCCCCAATTTATAACGTTAACTTGGGCACCAGCCCAATTCCATTCCAAAAGTAATTTTACGCTAAGAGAATTACAGTCACTGCTCCAAAAGTGCATTGAGGTATTCGAATACCTCAGTCACGTGCCCTGCCTTGTTGCCCAAGGTGAAACAACGTTGCGGCCGAGATCACCCAACCTGTAGCAGTATTCAATGCTAAGGAAGGCTTGAAGAGTGGAGGGGTCGAAGGGTTGCATACATCTGAATGCTCTTGAGAGTGTGTGTATATATATTACATTAGACTAGATTACTTACAGTGTGGAAACAGGCCCTTCTGCCCAACAAGTCCACACCGACCCGCCGAAGCGCAACCCACCCAGACCCATTCCCCTACAATTACCCCTTCACCTAACATTACGGGCAATTTAGCATGGCCAATTCACCTAACCTCACGTTTTTGGATTGTGGGAGGAAAGCGGTGCACCCGGAAGGAACCCACGCAGACACGGGGAGAACGTGCAAACTCCACACAAAGAGTCGCCTGAGGCGGGAATTGAACCGGGCTCTCTGGCGCTGTGAGGCAGCTGTGCCACCGTGCCGCCCATATATAAGTGTTTGTCACTGTCTTTGTTTGTGTGCTTTCCCAAATTAACGTGTGTACCTCTACATCTATATGCCTGAGAAATTGGATTTCTCTTGCTTTTCAAGTGATTGCATTGAAATGGGAATCCAAATGTCCCTCCTCACTCTTTCTCTGGCTCCCTCTGTGTTTGACTAAACCCTCTTGTTTTAATGTGTTGTGATACCCCTCTCTAGTGTGCACTCCATTCCACAGCACAAGCAGCAGCTTCATTTGCGAAAGGAAACAAAGACTCTCTCACATTTGAATTGAATTAGCTTCATTGTCATGTACACTTTAACGACTGCAGTGCAAGTTTTGTCATGTTTTTGTTTATGGTGCCATCTAAGATCCAGCATACCGAGGTACAGATTCTGAAGTACTCTGTTCAAAATAGAAAGTCTAATAAATCAAATTCAGCTGACAAATAGAAAAGGAAAAAAGTGACTCAATTAACAGTACCTTCGCGACAGTCTGTACAAGCAGCACATTTCGAAACCACACTGGACCCAGTCGCCAAACCACACCAGACCGATTCTTCACACAGCACTAGGTGCTTTTTCCAGAACGTACCAGACTCAATCACCAGACCCCATCCCGGGCCAGACCCTGTCGCGACAGTCTGTACAAGCAGCACATTTCGAAACCACACTGGACCCAGTCGCCAAACCACACCAGACCGATTCTTCACACAGCACTAGGTGCTTT
>NW_025163598.1:0-1601 GCF_004010195.1 Chiloscyllium plagiosum
TGCTTACTATTTATGCGTTTAGGTTTTTTGGGCCGTTGGTGATGTCATTTCCGTATCCTTTTTCTCAGGAGATTGTGGATGGGATCCATATCGATGTGTTTGTTGATAGGGCTAGTGTCAGCATGCCATGCTTCCAGGAAGTTTCGTACGTGCCTCTGATTAGCGTGCCCAGGATGGATGTGTTGTCCTGGACAAGGTCCTTCCTTGTATTTCTGTAAAGATACTAGCGATAATGGTCACGCCTATTTGTGGCTGGATGATTTTCATGTGTCACGTTGCCGAGCTTTCTCCCTGTTTGTCCAATGTAGTGTTTGCAACAGTCCTTGCAAGGTATTTTGTAAATGAGGTTCGTTTAGCTTGTTGTCTGGCCAGTGTCTTTTAAGTTAATTACCTGACATTTAAGTGAGTTGTGCTTGTGGGCTATCATGATGACAAGAGGTCTGAGTAATTTGCAGTCACTTCAGCGATGACTGTGATGTAGTGTCCAATGGACATGGTTTCTGGACTCCTTTTATCGGCTTGTTTGGTTTTGTTGCTGATAAATTGGTCGACTGTGTTTATTGCATACCCGTTCTTCTTGAAAATGCTCAAATGGCGGTTTTCTTCTGCTTTTGGTACTTTCTCGGTGCTTCAGAGTGTGTGGCACGTTGACCTAATGTTCAAATGCAGCTTCGTTTGTGGGTGTAGGAATGATTGCTTCTGTAGTTGAGTATTTGGCCCGTATGTCCGTTTTCTTGTAGACGCTGGCTTGAAGTTCTCTAATGACTGATCGCTGTACAGTAACATCTGAGAATAGCAGTTTGTTGTTGTTTTCTTCCTCTTTAGTGAATTTTATGCCAGTAATGATGGTATTGATCGTCTTGAAGGTTCCCTCTAATTTGTTTTGTTTTTCAATGACAAAGATGTCATCTTTGTAATGAAATCAAAGTTTGGGTTGGATGGTTGGGAGAGCTGTTTGTTCAAGTCTCCATATGACCGCTTCTGCTAGGACCTCTGATATTGGTGATACCGTTGGTGTTTCTTTCGTTTGCGTTTACGTTTTGTTATTGAAAGTGAAGTGAGGAGAATTCGTTCTTAGCAGCATTAGAAATAGTGCCAGACACTGAAAAGGCCGCCCTAGTTGGAGGGTAAAATTACGACTTCACATAATCGAAAAAGAAGGATTAGAAGAACCATTAGAAGCAACACTGTAAGACCAGGAACTCACGCAAGAAATTCAGCACACCATCGGACAGACAGTTGCAACAACATGAAGCAGGACAAAGGAATGAAGCACACCCAATACACAAGAAAGGAAAGCAATAAAATTACTCAAATAAGAAATAAACATTGTAATCCTATCCACAGAGAAAGCACGCTGGACAGTCGTTTTAAACAAATGAGACGACGATGAAAAAGCGAACGTACTGTTTGCAGATATGATCACTTACCAATATGTGGCAATAGACCCATGTCCACACCGAGATTACCGAAGCACAAACTTAAAGGAGTCAGGAGGATTAAATAAGACCGACTTCCAAAAAAAAGGAACCAGATGGCTTCAACACGCCAGACTTTTACAGACTACAAAAAATTCTGACACCAGGAGCCCCCCTCCGAGC
>NW_025163599.1:0-1601 GCF_004010195.1 Chiloscyllium plagiosum
CGTTCCCAATGTCTGAACATCGTTCCCAGTGTCAGAGCATCGTTCCCAATGTCTGATCATCATTCCCGATGTCTGAACATCGTTTCCAGTGTCTGAGCATCATTCCCAATGTTTGAGCATCATTCCCAATGTCTGAATATCGTTCCCAGTGTCTGGCCATCGTTCCCTGTGTTCGAACATCATTCCCAATGTCTGAACATCATTCCCAATGTCTGAGCATCGTTCCCAGTGTCTGAACATCGTTCCCAATATCTGAACATCATTCCCAATGTCTGAACATCATTCCCAATGTCTGAATATCGTTGCCAATGTCTGCACATCGTTCCCAGTGTCTGAGCATCGTTCCCAATGTCTGAGCATCATTCCCAATGTCTGCATATCGTTCCCAATGTCTGAGATTCGTCCCCAATGTCTGAGCATCGTTCCCAATGTCTGAGCATCATTCCCAATGTCCGAACATCGTTCACAATGTCTGAACATCGTTCCCAGTGTCTGAGCATCATTCCCAATGTCTGAACATCATTCCCAATGTCTGAACATCGTTCCCAGTGTCTGACCATCGTTCCCAATGTCCGAACATCATTCCCAATGTCTGAACGTCGTTCCCAGTGTCTGAGCATCATTTCCAATGTCTGAGCATCATTCCCAATATCTGAACATCATTCCCAATGTCTGAACATCGTTCCCAGTGTCTGAGCATCGTTCCCAATGTCTGAGCATCGTTCCCAGTTTCTGAACATCGTTTCCAGTGTCTGAACATCATTCCCAATGTCTGAACATCATTCCCAGTGTCTGAACATCATTCCCAGTGTCTGAGCATCGTTCCCAGTGTCTGGACATCGTTCCCAATGTCTGAGCATCGTTCCCAGTGTCTGAGCATCGTTCCCAATGTCTGAACATCGTTTCCAGTGTCTGAACATCGTTCCCAATGTCTGAACAGCGTTCCCAGTGTCTGAGCATCGTTCCCAGTGTCTGAAAACGTTCCCAATGTCAGAACATCATTCCCAATGTCTGAGCATCATTCCCAATGTCTGAGCATCGTTCCCAATGTCTGAGCATCGTTCCCAATGTCTGACGATCATTCCCATTGTCTGAACAACGTTCCCAGTGTCTGAGCATCATTCCCAATGTCTGAGCATTGTTCCCAATGTCTTAACATCGTTCCCAATGTCTGAGCATCGTTCCCAATGTCAGAACATCATTCCCAAT
This sequence comes from Chiloscyllium plagiosum, assembly GCF_004010195.1. Classification (NCBI taxonomy): domain Eukaryota; kingdom Metazoa; phylum Chordata; class Chondrichthyes; order Orectolobiformes; family Hemiscylliidae; genus Chiloscyllium; species Chiloscyllium plagiosum. The sequence goes on from NW_025163599.1 coordinate 1,210, forward strand.
GTCTGAGCATCGTTCCCAATGTCTGAACATCGTTCCCAATGTCTGAACATCGTTCCCAGTGTCTGAGCATCGTTCCCAATGTCTGAACATCATTCCCAGTGTCTGAGCATCGTTCCCAAAGTCTAAACATCGTTCTGAATGTCTGAGCATCGTTCCCAATGTCTGAACATCATTCCCATTGTCTGAACAACGTTCCCAGTGTCAGAGCATCGTTCCCAATGTCTGAACATCGTTCCCAATATCTGAACATCATTCCCAATGTCTGAACATCGTTCCCAGTGTCTGAGCATCGTTCCCAATGTCTGGACATCATTCCCAATGTCTGAGCATCGTTCCCAGTGTCTGAGAATCGTTCCCAGTGTCTGAACATCGTTCCCAGTGTCTGAGCATCG
>NW_025163600.1:0-1601 GCF_004010195.1 Chiloscyllium plagiosum
TCTCTCTGTCCCTGTGCAGTTGGGATTATATCTCGACCTTTCCCACAGTCTCGGTCTCTCTGTCCCTGTGCAGTGGGGTTTATATCCAGACCTTTCCCACTCTCTCTCTCTCTCCCTCTCTCTCTGTCCCTGTGCAGTGGGGTTTATATCCAGATCTTTCCCACTCTCTGTCTCTCTCTGTCCCTGTGCAGTGGGGTTTACATCCAGACAATTCCCACTCTATCTGTGTCTCTGTCCCTGTGCAGTTGGGTTTATATCCAGATCTTTCCCACTCTCTCTCTCACTCTCTGTCCCTGCGCAGTGGGTTTTATATCCAGACCATTCCCACACTCTCTGTCTCTCTGTCCCTGAGCTGTGGGGTTTATATCCAGACCTTTCCCACTCTCTCTCTCTCTCTCTCTCTCTCTGTCCCTGTGCTGTGGGGTATATATCCAGACCTTTCCCAGTCTGTCTATCTCCCCCTCTCTCTCTCTGTCCGTGTGCAGTGGGGTTTATATCCTGACCTTTCCCACTCTCTGTCTCTCTCTGTCCCTGGGCAGTGGGATTTATATCCAGACCTTGCCCATCTCTCTCTCTCTCTGTCTCTCTCTCTGTCCCTGTGCTGTGGGGTTTATATCCAGACCTTTCCCTCTCTCTCTCTCTCTCTCTCTCCCTGTGCAGTGAGGTTTATATCCAGACCATTCCCCTCTCTCTCTCTGTCACTGTGTAGTGGAGTTTATATCAGACATTTCCCACTCTCTCTCTATCTCTCCCTCTCTCTGTCTCTCTCTCTCTCTGTCCCTGTGCAGTTGGGATTATATCTAGGCCTTTCCCACAGTCTCGGTCTCTCTGTCCCTGTGCAGTGGGGTTTATATCCCGATCTTTCCCTCTCCCACTCTATCTCTCTCTCTGTCCCTGTGCAGTGGGCTTTATATCCAGACCTTTCCCACAGTCTCTGTCTCTCTGTCCCTGTGCAGTGGGGTTTATATCCAGACCTTTCCCACTCTCTCTCTCTCTCTGTCCCTGAGCAGTGGGGTTTATATCCAGACCTTTCCCACTCTATCTCTCTCTCTCTCTCTGTCCCTGTACAGTGGGGTTTATATCCAGACCTTTCCCACTCTCTCTCTCTCTGTCCCTGTACAGTGGGGCTAATATCCAGACCTTGCCCATCTCTCTCTCTCTCTGTCTCTCTCTGTCCCTGTGCTGTGGGGTTTATATCCAGACCTTTCCCTCGCTCTCACTCCCTCTCTGTCCCTGTTCAGTGAGGTTTATATCCAGACCATTCCCCTCTCCCAGTCCCTCTCTCTGTCTGTCACTGTGTCGTGGAGTTTCTATCAGACATTTCCCACTCACTCTCTATCTCTCCCTCTCTCTGTCTCTCTCTCTCTCTCTGTCCCTGTGCAGTTGGGATTATATCTAGACCTTTCCCACAGTCTCTGTCTCTCTGTCTCTGTGCAGTGGGGTTTATATCCCGATCTTTCCCTCTCCCACTCTCTCTCTCTCTCTGTCCCTATACAGTGGGCTTTATATCCAGACCTTTCCCTCTCTCTCTCTCTGTCCCTTTGCAGTGGGGCTTATATCCAGACCTTTCCCTCTCTCTCTCTCTGTCCCTGTGCAGTGGG
>NW_025163601.1:0-1601 GCF_004010195.1 Chiloscyllium plagiosum
CTCCAGTCTGCGTCCCCATCTGCCCCCTAGTGCTTTACCCCCAAACCTGCATCCTCAACCACCTCCCCTGGGGCAGCCGGACTGTACATCAACAGAACTGCTGCTGCTGCTGTCTTTGTTGGGTATCTCATCAAATAGCACACACACACACATACAAACACACACACGTTTTTGACAAATTCACCTTTGCTGTGTACAGGACAATGTTGGTGCAGTTATCTGGGGAAGGGGGTGTTTAGGGTAAACTCCTGTGTAAAATTCCAGGGAATTTGTGGGGTGATAGAGACAGAGAGGCCGGGAGGTCAGACTTTTAGAGACGGTTCCTGGACTGTTCTTGGCAGCATTTTAGTAAGTCAATTTTTTTTTTAATCATCGTACCTACAAACAATAGACACAATCAGGGTTGAAAGACAGAATGTTTCTATTGGGACCTTGAGGTCCCCTTCGGATAATCCAAATTTCGGATAATTGATATTTGGATAATCGTGGTTCCTCTGCACATGCACTTGAAAGACAGTGTTTGATTGGCAGTAGTCAGCATGGCTTTGTGCATGAGAGATAATGGCTCTCAAACTTGTTACAGTGCTTTGATGAAGTGACGAGGAACAGTGATGAGGGAGAATGGTATACGTAGTCTATATGGATTTCAGGAAGGCCTTTGATAAGGTTACAGAAGATAAGCTACTCTGGAATGTTTGATCGCCTGGAATCCAGGGGCAACTGGTAAATTAGATACACAACTGGTTTGGTGGTAGGAAGCAGAGGCTAATATAGGAAGGATGCTTGTCAGACTGGAGACCTGTGAATAGTGGAATACCTCAGGGGTCGGTGTTGGGAACATTGTTTGTTTCTATATATAGATGTGTGTGTGTGTGTATATATATATATATATACTCTCATCCACATCATAGATGTATGTAATATGTTATATACACACACACATAATTTACCATTTACATACATCTATGATCTAGATGAGAATGCACAGGCATGATTTGTAAGTTTGATGATGACACTAAAAGGGGTAGCATCATGGAGAGTGAGGAAGGTTATCAGGAATTTCAGAAATTTCAGCAGTACGTTGATCAGCTGGAAAAGTGGACTGAGAAATGGAAAATGCAGTTTAGTACAGATCGGTGTAAGCATTTTAGAAAGTCGAGTCAAGATTGGAGTTTCATAGTGAATGGTTTGGGCCTTAAGGAGTGTAGTGGAGCAGAAGGACCTTGGAGTTCAGGTGCACGGTACTCTGAAAGTTGATTCACAGGTAGACAGGGCAGTGAAGAAGGCTTTTGGTACACTGGCCTTCATCAGTCAGAGCACTGAAGAGTTACGTCGCAGTTATACAGGACGCTGGTGAGGCAATATTTGAAGCGTCATGATCAGTTCTGTTCACTTGGCTATAGGAAGGATGCTATTAAACTGGAAAGAGTGCAGAAGTAATTGACAAGGATGTTGCCAAGCTCTTAATGGTCTGAGTTTTAGGGAGAGGTTGGACAAGCTAGGACTTTTTACTTTAGAGTATATGAGACTGAGAGGGATCTGATAGACGCTTAAAAGATCACAGGAAGCATGGATAGAGTGAATGCACCCAGTCTTTTCTT
>NW_025163602.1:0-556 GCF_004010195.1 Chiloscyllium plagiosum
TTTTGTAATGTTTCTACCGCCGTACAGGCTAACATCATGTTGTGCAGATGAATGCACAACATGACGTTGTGCATTCTCTTCTTTCTCCCTGCATTCTTTTGTGCACTTTCTTCTAACTAATATTGACCCTTTATTTCCCTTCATGTGCTCTTCTACTTCTAATTTAGCTTGCTCTTCTGCTTTTCCTAAAAACAGTGACAATTTCTTCTTCTCCCAATCTTTAGGGACTTTGCCTTGTTTCTGTAATTCCTCCCAAATCTTATCATACTTCTCCATCATTGCTTTTTGTTTATTCTTTGCAAGCCCACTGACTAACTGACTTCTGGCTTTAACCCACTGCTGTTTTACAGGCAACATTAAATTGGAAGAACATCCTCCATATTCTTCACACTCTTTATCAAACTCCCCTTCCATTTTATGTATTTTTATTTTAATCCTCCCGTCCAGTAGTCAGTTAGTTTAGATATAAATATAACCAAACAACCAACCCAATCAAAGACAAAGCCGGTGGCTGGTCAGTTTGGATGAAATACACCCAAGCAACTGACCCTTTCAG
>NW_025163602.1:1014-1601 GCF_004010195.1 Chiloscyllium plagiosum
TGTTGGACTTTGGCTCAATCTACCAATTTAAATTTACTTTCTTCTATATGTGAGCCGAGTCCTGCGTGTTCTTTTAAATGAAGCAATAGGAGAAGATATTCGGTCTCACACTCTTAATTTATTTTACACAGTAAGTGAACAAAGCATTCAGAGCTCTGGGTCTAAACCTCTTTGTCCCTGACAAACTACAAAGTGTATCAGTTCAAAAAGTAAGACCTCGTTTTGTCCCTGCCCCAGTCTTTTATACAATAAAAAACGTCATATAAACACTGAGGTAGAATTATCTTTTGATTGGGTGTTAGTCTGACTCCATTCCCCACCTCCTCGCATTCCTAGCTGTCTGACCCCACGTGACCTTCTTTTGCCCGCGAAATGGAGCATCACGTGACCTCCTCGACCCACTTCCGAGGCGCGAAACAAGACGTCACGTGATCTCCCGCCCTCTTCCGGGGCGCGAAACGGGACGCCACGTGACCGCCCGCACTCTTCCGGGTGCGAGACGGGGGGGACGTCACGTGACCGCCCGCACTCTTCCTGGTGCGAGACGGGGACACCACGTGGCCACGCCCCCTGCTTGGGTTACAGAG
>NW_025163603.1:0-1601 GCF_004010195.1 Chiloscyllium plagiosum
GGAAAGGCAAATCAGGGCAGGAGTTATACACTTCATGGTAATGTTCTAAGGAGTGTTGCTGAACAAAGAGATGTTGGAGTGCAGGATCTGGGGCTACTGGTGTTGGACTGGCTTGGACAAAGTTAAAAATCACAACACCACATTATAGTCCACCAGGTTTATTTGGAAGCACTAGCTTTCAAGGTGCTGCCTCTTCATCAGGTGGTTGTGCTGCTCCAAAGCTAGTGCTTCTAAATAAATCTAGTGTTGGACTATAACCTAGTGTTGTGTGATTTTTAACTGAGTGCGCAGGTTCATAGTTCCTTGCAAATGGAGTTCAGGTAGATAGGACAGTGAAGAAGGTTATTGGGTTGCTTTCCTTTATTGGTCAGTGCATTGAGTACAGGAGTTGGGAGGTCATGTTGCAGCTGTACAGGACATTGGTTCGGCCACTTTTGGAATATTGTGTGCAATTCTGGTCTCCTTCCTATTGGAACGATGTTGTGAAATTTGGAAGGGTTCAGAAAAGACTTACAAGGTTGTTGCCAATATTGGAGAGTTTGAGCTGTGGGGAGAGGCTGCATAAGCTGGGGCTGTTTTTCCTGGAGCATCGGAGGCTGAGGGGTGACCTTAAAAGGGTCTATAAAATCATGAGGGGCATGGATAGGATAAATAGACAAGGTCTTTTCCCCAGATTGGGGGGAGTCCAGAACTAGAGAGCATAGGTTTAGGGTGAGACAGGAAAGAATTAAAAAAAAGAGACCTAAGGGGCAATTTTTTCACGCAAAGAGTAGTGGCTGGTACAATCACAACATTTAAGAACCATCTGGATGGGTATATGAATAGGAATGGTTTCAAGGGATATGGGCCAAGTGCTCGCAAATGGGACTAGATTAAATTTAGGATATCTGGTCAGCATGGACTGATGGGTCTGTTTCTGTGCTGTACATCTCTGACTCTATAATAAGCTTGTTTTAAACAAACATCCTCTACCAAGAGAGAAAATGGAGTAAATGTTATTGTTAAAAACTATCCCCTTTAAATTGAAGGCATTAATTCACAACAAGGATAGACGGTTTTACAGATCTAACATGGTGGGAAATAGACAAAACACATATTCTGCAGACCAAGAGTCCAAACCATAATGGAGGAACAATTTGACTCAATTCTTTTGCTCTTTATTCTGAGAAACTGCAACCTAACTGTAAACAAAAAAAAAAGCTGTTGCTAGGCAGTTTAACCCAAGGACACCTGGTTGACCTTGTTTAAAAGGCATTAAATCCAGCTGTTCCCCAAACATTACTCAAATGTGTGTAACTCATAGATGGATGCCATCATTCTACTTTTTGTTAAAGTTGTAAAGTGAACCTGGCACGTTCTCTGCACCAGCTGTGTCCAAACTGTCATTTCTCCCTTGTTTATATTGAATGATTTAGTCATTATTCAACATCCCAAACCAAACCAGGGGTGAATTTTCTACCTCCAAACCAAACTGTGGTGAATTTGCTACCTCCAAACCAAACCAGGGGTGAATTTGCTACCTCCAAACCAAACCAGGGGTGAATTTGCTACCTCCAAATCAAACCAGGGGTGAATTTGCTACCTCCAAACTAAACCAAGGG
>NW_025163604.1:0-1350 GCF_004010195.1 Chiloscyllium plagiosum
ACAGAACTAACTGAGGAGTATGATGGATATGTGGTTTGCACTGCGGCCGCACATCACCCAAGGAGCTGGGTTCAATTCCTACCTCAGGTGAGTTTGAACATTCCCCACATATCTCTGTGAGTTCCCTCTCAATGGTTCAGTTTCCTCCCAGAGTACAAAGATGTGCAGCTTAGAGTGGATTGGCCATGTTGATTGATCATTGTTGACCTTCATATTAACCTCTATCAGTGTGGGGGAATTGAACCAGCGCTGCTGGCCTCCCTCTGCATCACAAACCAGCCGTCCGGCCAATTGAGTGGGAGACAGTGTAACTGTTACAGACAGAAACAGGCACAGGCATAGAGTAAGAGAAACTTTCATAACAAATAAAATATTACAGTTCAGATAACGGTCCAGATAACAGCTGAGGATAAAAGGTTCTCTGCTCAAAATTGTATTTCATAACGGGTCAAGTGTTTCGAAGCAGTGCTTGGCTGTATACAACAAAGTGATACAAAGTGAACTAGCCAGAATTACGAATTGTGATTGGATATAAAATAAGTGCATCTTTATGCAGGATCCCAGGGGTTTGAATGACTGCAAGTCCCTCCACCCGAAAATGGGAATTCTTTGGAACACTATCTGGAATGTTCCATATTCACAGTGTGTGTGTGAGAGAGAGAAAGACAGAGAGAGCGAGAGAGAGAGAGAGAGAGCGCAGATACTGCACTCAGCTGGGTGGTGAGCTCAGACCATGCTCAGGCCTCCTCTTTGAAAAGAATGGACCCCACTGTTCTAGCCCATCCACTAGGACCTCTCTGCCCCTGTTGAAAAACCGCGGTGTTAGTTCCCCTTACCTGCGATACTCGGGTCAACTGTGCAGGGTGGCTCCAAACTGCGGAATTACAACAGTGTGCCCATTGGCCTTTGAAAGATGTCTTCAGTGTCAGTGATCATAGAATAGCCAGCGACATCAGTGCGATGGTGAGTCCCTCCAGCCATGTTGGGTTGGAGAATCGGGGTGGCATTGAATGCGAGGAACACTATGAGATTGAGTTGGTAGTTAATGAGGTGAGTTCGATTAAATAGCACCATGAAACGAGTTCAGTCTCGTACATACAATCAATGAGTCGAGGACTCTGCTGAACCTACACCCAGTTACCAAGTTGCAGAACAAATATTCATCTAAAACTCTCCCTCATCTTTATTGACGCCAATATCCCCTTCACCTATCATTCCTAAGAATACTGGTTCATGTTGCAGGATGCTGTAGAAATGTCTTCATTTCAGCATTCTCAATCCTGTGATCTTACTGGAAATTGTCGCTCAATCTCCCTTTCGCTTTTTTCTCCAAAGTCCTTTTGATTGTTG
>NW_025163604.1:1376-1601 GCF_004010195.1 Chiloscyllium plagiosum
AAACCGTTAAGATTTATTTTTATTATTTCACTGGTAGTCTTTGCTAAAGAAACTTGACATTATTACCCAGTCTGAACTCAGTGTGACTTCAGACCCACAAAAACATTGTTGGCTCCATTTCGTCTTGACTAATGACCGTGTAGTCACAGACAATTAGTGATGGACAACAAATGCTGCCCTTGCCTGTGATCCTGACATTCGGAGAAACAACAGCATGAAAGGTGA
>NW_025163605.1:0-1601 GCF_004010195.1 Chiloscyllium plagiosum
TTTATTAAACACCCATTAAATTGCAGCTACTACACAAAACCTTACCTGCAGAGTACTGTGGCCCTGGTGTCAAAGGCCTCCATTGACTTGTTCAGTTACACCATAATTTAGGACAAATGCAAAATGCCAGTGTGGCTGAAAAGAATAGAATCATCGTCATATATCATGGAAACGAACCCTTCGGTCCAACCCGTCCAGGCCAACCAAATTTCCCAAATTTTGCGAATTCAGTTTGCCTGCATTTGGCCCACATTCCTCAATCTTTCCTATTCAAGAACCTCTCCAAATGTCTTTTAAATGTTGTAAGTTTTGCACCTATCACTTCCTCTGGCCATTTATCCCGTGTCCCAACCAATCTCTTTATGAAGCAGTTGGCAACTGGTCGTTTCATTGTTGACCACGGTGTGCAAATCACTGGAGATTATTGTTCATTAAGGACTATCCCTTTCTGAGCATGGTTCAGGGCCTTAAAAGATTCCTGAATGTAGCTTGGGCCTCCTTGCAGGTTACCACATGCTGCTCAAGGCCTTGTGGGTTACCATATGCTGCTCAAGGCCTTGTGCAACATGCTCAACGCAGCTGTCTATGTGAGTGGGTGTTGTGGAAGGAAGAAGCAGGCGTTAAGGAATTAATTCATTTATGGAATGTGGTTGTCACCGGCTGTGTGAACATTTATTGCCTCATTCTAATGCCCTTGTGAAGGTGGTTGCAAACTCCCTTTCTGCTTCACTGCAGTCCGTGTGGGTTGTAGGCCTATTGGTAGTGCTATTCGAATGGAATTCCAGAGTTTTGGCTCAATGAGACTTGGGCTGCTGAAAGATATTCAACTCCAGGTGGTAGTGGCTTGGAAGGGAATCTGCAGGAGGTGGTGTTCCCAGGAATCTGCTTTCGTTTTCCTTTTAGTTGGTATTGTCATAGGTTTGGAAGATGCTATTTAAGTGTTATGAATTGATGTAATGTATCTTGTAGATAGTACATAGTGCTGCTCTGGGCATCAGTGGAGGACGGACTGAATGTGAGAGCCAATCAAGCAGTCTGCTTTTTCTTGATGCTGTCAAGCTCCTTGAGTGTTCTTGGAGCCCTTAACTCTTCAACCCATTACTAATTAAAATCCTGTGTGTCTCCTATTTAAATTTACTTAATATCCCAGAATCCGCCTTGTTCTGAGGTAGTGAATTCCCCTGATTCACCATCCTCTGAGAGAATTAATTCCTCCAACTCCCCCTTTATTGTAAACTTATGACTCCTCATTTTAGATTGAATCATCTTCTCTGCATCCACTTGGTCAATCCCTTGACCATTTTAAAGACCTCAATGATACCACCTCTCATTTTTGGGCGCCAATGAATATGAATACAAATAGTTGTAGTTCAGCTTGTGACATTTTAATAATTGTGGCAGAGGATGTGTGTTCAAAACTGAGCTGGACAGTTCGTGCTTTTCAAATAAGAAATAGTTTACGAGATTAAGTACATTAATATATCGAAGTTTTGTTTTTAGGAAGACTTACTGTTGGGAAGATTTGGTTCTGGGAATATTGCAGTCAAATCTATGGAAGATTAACCTCAACCCATGTGTGAGGTAGTACACTGTGGTCAAAA
>NW_025163606.1:0-1601 GCF_004010195.1 Chiloscyllium plagiosum
AACCATTATACTACCGAGAACAAGAGTGGCAAACGAGGCCCTTCAACCAAATGTGGCCACACTTGTCAAAAACAACTGCCTCATGAACTGAATCCCATTTCGGAATGCTTACCCCATAGCCGTATATGTCTTGGCATCAAGAGTTCACATTTGAATATTTATTCAGGTTATAAGCTTTTCTGCCACTCTGAAAAACGCAGACAGTGTATTCCAAGTTCCAACCACCCACTGGCTGATAAAGTTTTTTCGCACATCTTCTCAAAGCTTTCTGTCTTTCTCCGTAAGTCTCTGGCCCTGCTGATCGATCCCTCCATCAATGGGAAACTCGTTCAATCAAACCTGTCCATACCCTAACTCAATCATGTCTTGTCTACATCTCCTTTGCACTGCGACAAACACTCCACTCTGCCCTGACTTTCTTCACAACTGAAATTCTTCAGCCCAAACAGTATTCTGCTAAATATCTCCTGCAATTTTCTCGGTGTGATCACATCCTTGCTATAACGTGACTTGCAAAACTGCACACAACACTTTTGCTTGAGCCTAATGAGCATTTGTTTTAAAATTTCTGCATTAGTATGAGGACGATTCTGGTTAAGCAGAATTTATTACTTATTCCGAATTGCCCAGAGGGCAATTCAGACTCAACCATATTGCTCTGAGTCTGAAGTCACATGCAGCCCACCAAGTAAGGATAGAAAATTCCATCCCGAAAGGACATCAGTGAAACAGATTTTGTTTTCAACAATTGTCAATGGATCTATAGTAATCATTAGATTCTTCCTTGCAGATATTTTCTGAATCCAAATTTGACAATCATGGCATGGTGGGATTCAAGCCCGAGTACCCAGACTATTACATCGGTCTCTGGATTATCAGTCCCATGAAATTATCACAAGACCAACGCAGAAAGCCATAAAAGCTAATCTTTTCCAATAAAATGTCTTTTCACCAAAACTGCCCTGGGTATTTTCCATAAGCCTGACGCTCCAATTGTCTCTGTCTTATGTCAGTAAAAGCTGTTACATGGGGATTGATTTCCCAACCGCGGTATCCAAATGGATCGACTTGTTTGGAGGTCCCGATGGTGGGATTGGGACACGTTCACTCAATAACAGTCACCGCAGCAGCAGCACAGACAGAACAGTATGAATGTGAAAGAGAGTGATAGATTGTGCATTGCCACAGAGAAATGGGGGGGAGGGACGGAAATGAGGTTTAATGGACGTGGGAAAGAGAGAAATCTGACAACAGGTGTGTTTGAATCCTGATATATTTTATTCAGAGATGTGAGAGAGCGGAATTTGAAGGTAAAACAATTAATTTCTTACCATGTGTCACAAAAAGGATAACGGAGAGAACACTTAGTGCCGTGGTTTGGTTTCAAATCGAGGTTGCTGTGGTCACAATGCAAAATACCGACAACCACGATCACAGCAACCACAGAACAGGATGCTTGCAAGCAGCAATAAGTATACAAGCAGAGAAAATGATCGGAAGAACAGCAAATGTACAGTATCAGTACTCAGCGAACAGCGACAGACATGTGGGAACTGAGAATGAGCTGAATCTTTCAGTTCGTTGTCCTCAGAGGCTGTGGA
>NW_025163607.1:0-1601 GCF_004010195.1 Chiloscyllium plagiosum
CCTGTGCTGTCCCTGTCCTGGGAGTGTTTGATGAGGGACACTGTAGAGGGAACTTTACTCTGTATCTAACCCTGTGCTGTCCCTGTCCTGGCAGTGTTTGATGGGGGGGACAGTGTAGAGAGAGTTTTATTCTGTATCTAACCCCGTGCTGTCCCTGTCCTGGGAGGGTTTGATGGGGGAACAGTGTAGAGAGCTTCATTCTGTATCTAACCCTGCGCTGTCCCTGTCCTGGGAGGGTTTGATGGGGGAACAGTGCAGAGAGAGTATTGCTCTGTATCTAACCCCGTGCTGTCCCTGTCCCTGGGAGTGTTTGATGGGGGGGGACAGTGTACAGAGAGTTTTATTTTGTATCTAACCCCGTGCTGTCCCTGTCCTGGGAGTGTTTGATGGGGAACAGTGTAGAGAGAATTTTATTCTGTATGTAACCCTGTGCTGTCTCTGTCCTGGGAGGGTTTGATGGGGGAACAGTGTAGAGGGAGCTTTACTCTGCATCTAACCCTGTGCTGTCCCTGTCCCTGGGAGTGTTTGATGGGGGAACAGTGTAAAGGGAGCTTTACTCTGTATCTAACCCTGTGCTGTCCCTGTACTGGGAGTGTTTGCTGGGGGAACAGTGTAGAGAGAGTTTTGCTCTGTATCTAACTCCGTACTGTCCCTGTCCCTGGGAGTGTTTGATGGGGTGACAGTGTAGAGGGAGCTTTACTCTGTATCTAACCCTGTGCTGTCCCTGTCCCTGGGAGTGTTTAATGGGGGGGACAGTGTAGAGAGAGTTTTATTCTGCATCTAACCCCGTGCTGTCCCTGTCCTGGGAGGGTTTGATGGGGGAACAGTGTAGAGGGAGCTTTACTCTGTATCTAACCCTGTGCTGTCCCGGTCCCTGGGAGTGTTTGCTGGGGGACAGTGCAGAGGGAGCTTTCCTCTGTATCTAACCCTGTGCTGTCCCGGTCCCTGGGAGTGTTTGCTGGGGGACAGTGCAGAGGGAGCTTTACTCTGTATCTAACCCTGTGCTGTCTCTGTCCTGGGAGTGTTTGATGGGGTACAGTGTAGAGGGAGCGTTACTCTGTATCTAACCCCGTGCTGTCCCTGTCCCTGGGAGCATTTGATGGGGGACAGTGTAGAGAGGGCTTTACTCTGTATCTAACCCCGTGCTGTCCCTATCCCTGGGAGTGTTTGATGGGGGACAGTGTAGAGGGAGCTTTACTCTGTATCTAACCCCGTGCTGTCCCTGTCCTGGGAGTGTTTCATGGGGGACAGTGTAAAGGGAGCTTTACTCTGTATCTAACCCCGTGCTGTCCCTGTCCTGGGAGGGTTAGATGGGGGACACTGTAAAGGGAGCTTTACTCTGCATCTGACCCTGTTCTGTCCCTGTCCTGGGAGTGTTTGATGAGGGACAGTGTAGAGGGAGCTTTACTCTGTATCTAACCCTGTGCTGGCCCTGTCCTGGCAGTGTTTGATGGGGGGGACAGTGTAGAGAGAGTTTTATTCTGTATCTAACCCTGTGCTGTCCCTGTCCCTGGGAGGGTTTGATGGGGGGGACAGTGTAGAGAGAGTTTTATTCTGTATCTAACCCCGTGCTGTCTCTGTCCTGGGAGGGTTTGATGGGG
>NW_025163608.1:0-1601 GCF_004010195.1 Chiloscyllium plagiosum
ATCCTTCCGATAGGAAGGAGACCAGAATTGCAGATAATATTCCAACAGTGGCCTAACCAATGTTCTGTACAGCTGCAATATGACCTCCCAACTCCTGTACTCAATACTCTGACCAATAAATGAAAGCATTCTAAACACCTTATTCACTATCCTATCTACCTGTGACTGTACTTTCAAGGAGCTATGAACCTGCACTCCAAAGTCTCTTTGTTCAGCAACACTCTCTAGGACCTTACCATTAAGTGTATAAATCCTGCTAAGGTTTGCTTTCCCAAAATGCAGCACCTCGCATTTATCTGAATTAAACTCCATCTGCCACTGCTCAGCCCATTGGCCCATCTGGTCAAGATCCCATTGTAATTCGGGGTAACCCTCTTCGCTGTCCACTACACCTCCAATTTTGGTGTCATCTGCAAACTTACTAACTATACCTCTTAAACTCACATCAAAATCATTTATATAAATCATTTATATGAAACGTAGTGGGCCCAAACCTTGTGGCACTCCACTGGTCACAGGCCTCCAGTCTGAAAAACTACCCTCCAACACCACCCTCTGTCTTCTACCTTTGAGCCAGTTCTGTATCCAAATGGCTAGTTCTCCCTGTATTCCATGAGATCTAACCTTGCTAATCAGTCTCCCATGGGGAACCTTGTCGAATGCCTTACTGAAGTCCACATAGATCACATCTACATCTCTGCTCTCATCAATCCTCTTTGTTACTTCTTCAAAAAACTCAATCATGTTTTGAGACATGATTCTCCACGTACAAAGCCATGTTGACTATCCCTAATCAGTCCTTACCTTTCCAAGTATATGTACATCCTGTCCCTCAGGATTCCCTCCAACAACTTGCCCACCACCGACGTCTGGCTCACTGGCCTATAGTTCCCTGGCTTGTCCTTATCACCCTTCTTAAACAGTGGCACCGTGTCAGCCAACCTCTCGTCTTCCGGCACATCACCTGTGACTATTGATGATACAAATATCTCAGCAAGAGGCCCAGCAATCACTTCCCTAGCTTCCCACAGAGTTCTAGGGTACACCTGATCAGGTCCTGGAGAGTTATCCACTTTTATGCGCTTCAAGACATCCAGCATTTCCTCCTCTGTAATATAACACTTTTCAAGATGTCACCATCTATTTCCCTACATTCTGTATCTTCCATGTCCTTTACCACAGTAAATACTGATGCAAAATATTCATTTAGTATCTCCCCCATCTCCTGCAGCTCCACACGTGGGAGAAAATCTCCTTCAGCACACTCTCACACTCCTGGGCTTTACTATTCTGTATACTCCTGATATTCCCGTTGGGCTTAGTTCCTAATTTTGTTTGTTTAAATACCTTTCCCCCCTGTCCTACACTTCATATCATAGAAAACGAGAGACGCTTTATGGCTGATTGCTTTACCCAGCTGTCTATCCGGTGGGGACTATCCCCTCCCAAGGACACAGGGGAGTGGTGCACGGACACACTGACAGCCAGTGTTTGGAGCATGCCCAGTGCGAGCAGTCTACACACATAAGCACATGTTGTTCCCTGTCTGATCTTCCTTTGTGTGATTTGCCCAGACCAGGTCTAATATTGATCATTAAACC
>NW_025163609.1:0-1601 GCF_004010195.1 Chiloscyllium plagiosum
AACCCGTGTTCAATTCAATTGAAATATCACAATAATTTTATCTAAATATTAACTATAATGCCGAGGAATACGTTTGGCTTAGTTGACTGGATTGTTGGTTTACAACGATGGTTCAATTCCCATCATGGGTTGAGGTTATTATGAACGGCTCTTTTTCTCAAACTCTGTACTTGCCTTAAGTGTGGTAGCGTTCAGGTTAAATCACGACCAGTGGCTTCCTGCTTCAATGAAAATGCACCTCTCATGGTCTGGCAAGACTATGGCAACAAAACAGATTAAAGTGCTGTCTGATCAAATTGTCCTTTTCGCTGTCAGGGATTTTTTAATGTTCGTGCTGGGTGTGTTTGTTTTGCATCGGTCTGCAGAATACCGTAAAATTAATCCAAATGCTGCATATATTTTATGAAACTGTCCATCCATGGTTAGTATTTAAAATTAAGATTGCTTAATTCAATCATTTACCTCATTAAATGGAATGAAAAAATAGCAAAATTAGGTAATTTACCAGTGAAGAAGGAGGATAATTCTTGAGTCCAGGAAATACTCCATCGAATATCTTATCATGCACATTGCACACAAATCTTATTTCAGACACCCACTGTGTCCTCCAGTGAAATTGACAACCACGCAGTAGAACTTATTGAATGCTAATGCGCTTTCTGTTCAGTTGAGGGCGTTATGTATGGACAATGTGAGATTCTTCAAGTTTGAAATGTTGCGAACAATCAGATGTTTCCATTCTGCAAGCAGTGTCCTTGTTACCTCCTCTGAGATATAACATAAATGTAAACAAGATGTCGTTGTTCGCTGTTCTGTGACTGCTGAGAAACAAATCTCTGCAGGGGAATTGAGAAATACAAATGCAGTCACGTTGTAAGTATGTTGAAGCACGTTTACATTGCAAAACATTGTATTAAAATAAACAAGAGTGCGTGGTTCTTAGTTTTCCATGTGTGTCCCCGGGAAAAAAAAAAGCTCAGAGGGCAAAAGATCTTATTTGACAGTGTTACTCAAAATTGATGTCCAAAGAGAATTGTGCCCAGAGCAAAGGAATAATCCAGACTTTATCTGTCCTGACTTATATTACTTCGCAGGCAGTTCTTTGTTTTAGTTCCCATCAATCTCCGATCTCGTGTAAAACATGCAAAGTGTTGAACGTTTTCTGGCTCTGGTTTGAACTTTTAGTCCTCGACTATTTTCCAGTTTTTGCAGGGAAAGAAATGTGTAATCTTTTAGTCGACAAAGCCAATCTCCAGGGTTAACGTGGGGAAACAAGTCATACAGCAAATATATTGAGCAACTGAGGGAAAAAAAAACTCGTTTACGCCTTATATTTGTCATATTTAAGGTTGATGCCGTGCAGTCCTCTACATTTCCATCAACAAAGGTATCCCTTCAGAACCTTCAGCATTTTGCAAAACCTTCTGTCTCTGACTGTTCGACTGGTCAATGTTTAATGTGGATTTCAAATGTCAGCACTTGACTTTCTATCTGACATAAAGAGGGCATTAGGCAGACTTTCACGGTCAGGCTTGTGTCTCCGTGTAGAGTTATTGGATAAGATATTAAACGATCACGTGGGAGTCATAAAAGGGCCTCAG
>NW_025163610.1:0-1601 GCF_004010195.1 Chiloscyllium plagiosum
TCAGATAGTGCTCCCTCAATGCCTCAGAAAGTGGTCCCTCAGTACCTCAGATAGTGCTCCCTCAGTACCTCAGAAAGCGCTCCCTCAATATCTCAAATAGTGCTCCCTCAATATCTCAGATAGTGCTCCCCAGTACCTCAGAAAGAGCTCCCTCAATACCTCAGATAGTGCTCCCCTGTACCTCAGAAAGTGCTCCCTCAATACCTCAGATAGTGCTCCCCTGTACCTCAGAAAGTACTCCCTAAATACCTCTGAAAGTGCTTCCTCAATACTTCAGACAGTACTCCCTCAATACCTTTGAAATTGCTCCCTCAATATCTCAGATAGTTCTCACTCAGTACCTCAGAAAGTGCTCCCTCAATACTTCAGAAAGTGCACCCTCAATAGCACACATAGTTCTCCCACAGTACCTCAGATAATGCTCGCTCAATTCCACAAATAGTGCTCCCTCAATACCTCAGAAAGTGCTCCCTCAATACCTCAAAGTGCTCCCTCAACACCTCAGAAAGTGCTCCCTCAACACCTCAGAAAGTGCTCACTCAATCCCTCAGAAATTGCTCCCTCAGTACCTCAGACAGTGCTCCCTCAATACCTCAGACAGTGCACCCTCAGTACTTCAGAAAGTGCTCCCACAGTATCTCAGAAAGTGCTCCCTCAGTACCTCAGACAGTTGTCCCTCAGTACTTCAGAATGTGCTCACTCAATAACTCACAAAGTGCTCCCTCAATACCTCACAAATTGCTCCCTCAGTACCTCAGAAAGTGCTTCCTCAGTACGTCAGAAAGGGCTCCCTCAGTTCCTCAGAAAGTGCTCCTTCAGTACCTCAGACAGTGCTACCTCAATACCTCAGAAAGTGCTCCCTCAATACATCAGAAAGTACTCACTCAGTACCTCAGATAGTGCTCCCTCAATACCTCAGACAGTGCACCCTCAATACCTCAGAAAGTGCTCCCACAGTACCTCAGAAAGTGCTCCCTCAGTACCTCAGACAGTTGTCCCTCAGTACCTCAGAATGTGCCCACTCAATAACTCACAATGTGCTCCCTCAATACCTCAGAAATTGCTCCCTCAGTACCTCAGAAAGTGCTTCCTCAGTACTTCAGAAAGGGCTCCCTCAGTACCTCAGAAAGTGCTCCTTCAGTACCTCAGACAGTGCTACCTCAATACCTCAGAAAGTGCTCCCACAGTACCTCAGAAAGTGCTCCCTCAGTACCTCAGACAGTTGTCCCTCAGTACCTCAGAATGTGCCCACTCAATAACTCACAATGTGCTCCCTCAATACCTCAGAAATTGCTCCCTCAGTACCTCAGAAAGTGCTTCCTCAGTACGTCAGAAAGGGCTCCCTCAGTACCTCAGAAAGTGCTCCTTCAGTACCTTAGACAGTGCTACCTCAATACCTCAGAAAGTGCTCCCTCAATACATCAGATATTTCTCCCACAATACCTCAGAATTGCTCACTCAATACCTCAGATAATTCTCCCTCAATACCTCAGAAAGTGCTCACTCAATACCTCAGATAGTTCTCCCTCAATATCTCAGATAGTTCTCCCTCAATTCCTCAGATAGTTCTCCCTCAATAGTTCAGATAGTGCTCCCTCAGT
>NW_025163611.1:0-1601 GCF_004010195.1 Chiloscyllium plagiosum
CGCCCGCTCCCTCAGCACTGACCCTCACACAGCAGCCGCTCCCTCAGCGCTGACCCTCACACAGCGCCCGCACCCTCAGCGCTGACCATCACACAGTGCCCGCTCCCTCAGCGCTGACCCTCACACAGCGCCCGCACCCTCAGCGCTGACCATCACACAGCACACTCAGCGCTAACCCACACACAGCGCCCGCTCCCTCAGCGCTGACCCTCACACAGCGCTGGCTCCCTCAGCACTGACCGTCACACAGCGCCCGCTCCCTCAACGTTGACCGTCACACAGCGCCCGCTCCCTCAGCACTGACCCTCACACAGCGCCCGCTCCCTCAGCGCTGACCCTCACACAGCGCCCGCTCCCTCAGCGCTGAACCGTCACACAGCGCCCGCTCCCTCAGCGCTGAACCTTCACACAGCGCCTGCTCCCTCAGCGCTGACCGTCACACAGCGCCCGCTCCCTCAGCGCTAAACCGTCACACAGCGCCCGATCCATCAGCACTGACCCTCCGACAGTGCCCACTCCCTCAGCGCTGAGCCTCCGACAGCGCCCACTACCTCAGTGCTGTCCCTCCGTCAGTGCCCACTCCCTCAGCACTGACCCTCCGACAGTGCGGCACTCCCTCAGCACTGACCCTCCGACAGTGCCCACTCCCTCAGCGCTGACCCTCACACAGCGCCCGCTCCCTCAGTGCTGACCCTCCAACAGCGCCCGCTCCCTCAGCACTGACCCTCACACAGCGCCCGCTCCCTCAGCGCTGACCCTCACACACCGCCCGCTCCCTCAGCACTGACCCTCACACAGCACCCGCTCCCTCAGCACGGACCCTCACACAGCGCCCGCTCCCTCAGCACTGACCCTCACACAGCGCCCGCTCCCTCAGCGCTGACCGTCACACAGTGCCCGCTCCCTCAGCGCTGACCCTCCCACTGCACCCGCTCCCTCAGTGCTGACCATCACACAGTGCCCGCTCCCTCAGCGCTGACCCTCACACAGCGCCCGCACCCTCAGCGCTGACCATCACACAGTGCCCGCTCCCTCAGCACGGACCCTCACACAGCGCCCGCTCCCTCAGCACTGACCCTCACACAGCGCCCACTCCCTCAGCACGGACCCTCACACAGCGCCCGCACCCTCAGTGCTGACCCTCACACAGCGCCCGCTCCCTCAGCACTGACCCTCACACAGCGCCCGCTCCCTCAGCACTGACCGTCACACAGCGCCCGCTCCCTCAGCACTGACCCTCACACAGTGCCCGCTCCCTCAGCACTGACCCTGCGTACCTGTGTCCCCTCCGGAGGCAATGATCTGCGCCGTTTCCCTGCAGGGGGCACCGTTAGAGGGGAGCTGGATTCCTTCTGCTTCCGTCCTCTCCGGGAGCTGCTCGATCGCACATCCTCAGGGTCTGGTTTGTAGCGTCCTGCAGGTGCTGAGCGCCAGGTCTCACTGCTGGCTCTGTCTCTGTGGGAGGCTGTGGATCGTTCTGGACTCGGGGACTGAGGAACACACAAAGACAACCTGTTACCCCTCCCGTGGGAGAGAGACGCTCCCCATTCACAGAGTGGGCACGTGGGCTGAGAGCATTACCCCATTTACCCCCTGCAACA
>NW_025163612.1:0-1601 GCF_004010195.1 Chiloscyllium plagiosum
ATTTGGCAGATACAATTGCGGAAAAGCCACAGGCATTTTATCAGCAACGTGAGAGTAAGAGGATTCCCAGTGAAAGGGGAAGGCCTGCGAGGAACCAAAGGGACAATCTGTGCATGGAGCCAGAGGAAGAAGGTGAGGTCTTCAATGAATACTTCCCATCTGTATTCACACAGGAGAAAGGCATTGTAGCCGGGGATTTCAGTTGGGATGCTGAGGTTCCAGAACATGTTAAGATCAGTAAGGAGACGGGATTAAATGTTTTCACATGCATAAAGGTGGAGAAATCCCCAGAGCCCAATGAAATGTATCCCAGGCTGCTATGTCATTCAGAGAAGGACATCTGCCCATCCTCACATGGTCTGCACGACATAGCCACAGCAAAGTATTTGCCTCCCAATTACCATCTTCAAAGGCCGAGCAAGTTACTCAGTTTCAGGGCAGCTAGGGCTGGGCAAGAAGGCTGGTCAGCCAGAGGCACCCGCATCCCATACCTGATTTAATAAATAATCCATTAGGATGGACCGACTGGAACCATGCTGGGACCAGGCTCCTGGCCGATCATGTCGGTAGGTTTATGGACAGCGCTTTAAAATAACAGAGAGGATGCAGGGACAGGGTTCAGGTGAAAGGAACTTTCCAAATCCAAAGAGAAAAGGTGAAGCAATGGAACAGCATGGGGATGTGGCTGAAGACAAGCAGAAAGGAACAGGAAGGGACAGAGTTTAACTAAAAGTGTACATCAGCGAATAGATTTGTGACAGAAAATTGTGGGAAAGAGTAAGTTATGTTTTTGTTTTAATGGACAACATCGCTCTAATTAGGTAGATGGATTTGTGACACAGAGATAAAAGAGATTTAGACACCAGGGAGACATGGATACAGGGTGAACAAAAATATTCAATGGTTCACAATCTTGCGGAAACTCAGGAAAAATGGGTAACACTAAAAATATTGGATAACAAAGGCATTTCAGAGAAAGCATTTGGCTGCAGATCATGAAGTATAGTCAGTCTGAATGTAAATCCTGGCTACTACTTGCCAAGGACATAAGCAGCAGAACAGTTTTAGCCACTGAACAGCATTTCATTGCTCATCACTGCATCAAACAGGAACTCATTGGAATTTTTTAACAAAGGCATTGTGATAATTTTGGAAAACTTCAATACTCATATAATCTGGGACAAACACACGATCAACATTGATATTGGAAGAGGACTTCGGTTAATTTTTTTCAGTGTTTCTTTGAAACACACATTGTGCAACTGGCTAGGGGCATAACTATCGCAGAGCGACCGTGTAATGAAACTTAGTGAATGAGTTATATCACCTGGAGATGTCCTTCGGGAAATTGTGATAAAGTGCAGTTTAAATAAATATAAAGTTTTAAAGTGAATCACAGAGGACAAGCTACAAATAGAAAGAAAAATAGCCAATTACATGTGTGTGAGAGAACTGACGAGGTAAACAAATTAAACAGACTGAAACATGTGTCTGCAAATGGACAGTGAAAAACATAAAATGTAACTGTATAAAACACTCAGCAGAAGGACATTCCATTGAAACAGTATAAACCTCAGCAAAAACCCCACTGGTCCCTCACT
>NW_025163613.1:0-1601 GCF_004010195.1 Chiloscyllium plagiosum
CGCACGTGTGCCAATGTCAATGCTGAAGGTTCTCTGTCGTTCTGCACGAGTGTCGATGTCAGTGCTGAAGTTTCTGTGCCGTTCTGCACGTGTGTCGATGTCAGTGCTGAAGTTTCCGTGCCGTTCTGCACATGTGTCGATGCCGGTGCTGAAGTTTCCGTGTCATTCCACACATGTGTCCATGTCAGTGCTGAAGTTTGCATGTCGTTCTGCGCTGGTGTCGATGGTGCTGCTGGAGTTTCTGGGTCATTCTGCGCGTGTGTCGATGACAGTGCTGAAGTTTCCGTGTCGTTCTGCACATGTATCAATGTCAGTGCTGATGTTTCTGTGTTGTTCTGCATGTGTGTAGATGTCAGTGCTGAAGTTTCCGTGCGGTTTTGCACGTGTGTCGATGTCAGTGCTGAAGTTTCTGTGTCGTTCTGCACATGTGTAGATGTCAGTGCTGAAGTTTCCGTGCGGTTCTGCACGTGTGTTGAAGTCAGGTGCTGAGGTTTCTGTGCCATTCTGCACGTGTGTCGATGTCAGTGCTAAAGTTTTCCGTGTCGTTCTGCACGTGTGTCGATGTCAGTGCTGAAGTTTCTATGTCGTTCTGCATGTGATTCGATGTCTGTGTTGGAGTTTCCGTGTTGGTCTGCACGTGTGTAGATGTCAGTGCTGAGGTTTCTGTGTCGTTCTGCACGTGTGTCGAAGTCAGGTGCTGAGGTTTCTGTGCCATTCTGCACGTGTGTCGATGTCAGTGCTAAAGTTTCTGTGTAGTTCTGCACGTGTGTCGATGTCAGTGCTGAAGTTTCTATGTCGTTCTTCATGTGTGTCGATGTCTGTGTTGGAGTTTCCGTGTTGGTCTGCACGTGTGTCGATGTCAGTGCTGAAGTTTCTGTGTCGTTCCGCACGTTTGTCGATGTCAGTACTGAAGTTTCTGTTTTGTTCTGCATGTGTGTCCATGTCAGTTCTGAAGTTTCCGTGCCGTTCCACACATGTGTCGATGTCACTGCTGAAGTTTCCGTATCGTCCTGCACGTATGTCAATGTCAGTGCTGAAGTTTCCATATCGTTCTGCACATGTGTCGATGTCAGTGCTGAACTTTCTGTGCCATTCTGCATGTGTGTCCCTGTCAGTGCTAACGTTTCCATGTCGTTCTGCACATGTGTCGATGTCAGTGCTGAAGTTTCCGTGTCATTCCGCATGTGTGTCGATGTCACTGCTGAAGATTCCGTGTCGTTCTGCACGTGTGTCGATGTCACTGCTGAAGTTTCTGTGCCGTCTGCACGTGTGTCAATGTCAGTGCTGAAGTTTCCGTGTCGTTCTGCACGTGTGTCGATGTCTGTGCTGAAGTTTCTGTGTCATTCCACACATGTGTCGATGTCAGTGCTGAACTTTCTGTGCCATTCTGCATGTGTGTCCCTGTCAGTGCTGAAGTTTCTATGTCGTTCTACACATGTGTCGATGTCAGTGCTGAAGTTTCCGTGTCGTTCCGCATGTGTGTCGATGTCACTGCTGAAGTTTCTGTATCGTCTGCACGTGTGTCAATGTCAGTGCTGAGGTTTGCGTGTCGTTCTGCATGTGTATCCATGTCAGTGCTGAAGTTTCCGTGGCGTTCTACA
>NW_025163614.1:0-521 GCF_004010195.1 Chiloscyllium plagiosum
TGACACTGTGTTCCAGACACTAACCCCTGTATTCTACCGACCACCACCATACTCTCAGACTCTGTATTCCCGACAATAAACCCTGGATTGACCCGGCCTATCCCACATTCTCAGACACTGTGTTCCAGACCCTAACACCTGGATTAATCCGGCCGAACCCACATTCTCAGGCACTGTGTTCCAGAGCCTAACCCCTGGATTAATCCGGCCTATCCCATACTCTCAGGCACTATATTCCAGACACTAACACCTGGATTGACCTGGTCTACCCCACAATCTCAGGCATTCTGTTCCAGACCCTAACCTCTGGATTAATCCAGCCTGTCCCACTCTCTCAGACAATGTATTCCAGACCGTCAACCCTGGATTGACTTGGCCTATTCCACACTCTCAGGCACTGTGTTCCAGACCCTAACCTCTGGATTAATCCGCCATATCCCACTCTCTCAGGCACTGTGTTCCAGACCCTAACCCCTGGATTAACCCGGCCTATCCCACTCTCTCAGGCACTGTGTTCCAGA
>NW_025163614.1:622-1601 GCF_004010195.1 Chiloscyllium plagiosum
ACACTCTCAGAAACTGTATTCCAGACCAAAACCCCTGGATTAATCCGCCCTATCCCGCACTCTCAGACACAGTCTTCCAGAAACGAACCACAGGATTAATCTGGCCTAACCCACACTCTCAGGCACTGTGTTCCAGACCCTAACCTCTGGATTAATCAGCCGTATCCCACACTCTCAGGCACTGTTTTCCAGACACAATCCCTGGATTAAACGGCCTCCCCACACTCTCAGGCACTGTTTTCCAGACACAATCCCTGGATGAACCCGCCTATTCCACATTCTCAGGCACTGATTTCCAGACACTAACCCCTGGATTAATCCGGCCTATACCACACTCTCAGACACAGTGTTCCAGAAATGAACTACTGGATTAATCCGGCCTATCCCACACTCTGTGACACTGTGTTCCAGACACTAACCCCTGTATTAAATCGACCACCACCACACTCTCAGACACTGTATTCCCAACAAGAAACCCTGGATTGACCCGGCCTATCATAGACTCTCAGGCACTGTGTTCCAGACCTTAATACCTGGATTGACCTGGCCTACCCCACACTCTCAGGCACTGTGTTCCAGACCCTAACCCCTGGATTAATTTAGCCTCCCCCACACTCTCAGACACTGTGTTGCAGTCACTAACACCTGGATTGACCTGGCCTACCCCACATTCTCAGTCACTGTGTTACAGACCCTAGCCCCTGGATTAATTCAGCCTATCCCACACTCTGTGATACTGTGTTCCAGACACTAACCCCTGTATTAAACCGACCACCACCATCCTCTCAGACACTGTATTCCCGACAATAAACCCTGGATTGACCCGGCCTATCGTACACTCTCAGACACTGTGTTCCAGAACCGAACCATTAGATTAATCCGGCCTCCCCCACACTCTCAGACACTGTGTTACAGACCCTAACACCTGAATTGACCTGGCCTTCCACACACTCTCAGGCACTGTGTTCCAGACACTAAC
>NW_025163615.1:0-1601 GCF_004010195.1 Chiloscyllium plagiosum
ATTTTGTCAGAATAAACTGAAAACATGTTGATCAAACTGTACAAACCTTTTTTCAAGAGGTTTATTAAAAAAATAATAAAAGTCTTCAGTTTCTCTACCTTTTTGACGTGTCTTATTGACAAACATGAAAAAGGCTTCCATTAAACCTTTTCTCTCTGCTTACAGTGTACTATTAGGAATAAATTGTGTGCTAATGTGGCAATAAAAAAAAAAGCCCAAAATATTGCATAATGGCAATAATTCATGCAATAATATTTTGGGTTTCTTACAGTCATAAGATGACAAATGCATATTGCTGCAATCCATCCAATTGATAAGATAACAATGCCCTTGTCAGTACTGTCCTTCCATTCCCGGTTTCCAAATGTATGGAGTAAGTTAACTAATTCTATTAATACTCCCTGCTGCATTGGGCACCCCTTTAGGATGTCAGTCATTTGATTCCCAGTGGATGTAATAGAGTTGTCCTAAACTGGAATTGGTGATAGTTTTTTTTTTTATAAACCTGTTTGAACAGGATATTACATGAGTTTTGAGAAGATTTGTAGCTCAGGTTGACGTTCTGGATGTAAGTTTGCTTGCTGAGCTGGAACGTTTGTTTTCAGATGTTTCATCACCATACTAGGTAACATCATTAGTGAGCCTCCAGTGAAGCACTGGTGTTAGTGACCTGCTTTCTATTTATGTGTAGGTTTCCTTGGGTTGGTGATGTCATTTGCTGTTCGTTTTCTCACAGGGTGGTAAATGGGGTCCAATTAGATGTGTTTGTTGATAGACTTCTGGTTGGAATGCCGTGCTTCTAGAAATTCTCTTGCATGTCTCTTTGGCCTGTCCAAGGATGGATGTGTTGTTCTAGTCAAAGTGGTGTCCTTCCTCATTTGTATGTAAGGATACTAGTGAGAGTGGGTCATGTCTTCTCATGGCTAGTTGATGTTCATGTATCCTGGTGGCTAGTTTTCTGCCTGTTTGGCCAATGTTGTTACAGTTTTTGCAAGGTATTTTGTAAATGACAATAGTTTTGCTTGTTGTCTGTATAGAGTTTTTCAAGTTCATTAGCTGCTGTTTTAGTGTGTTGGTGGGTTTTTGGGCTACCATGATGCCAAGAAGTCTGAGTAGTCTGCCAGTCATTTCCGAGATGACTTTGATATAGGGGAGAGTGGCTAGGGTTTTTGACACATCTGCTTAGATTTGTTGTTGAGAAATTGGCGGACTGTGTTCATTGGGTACTTGTTCTTTTTGAATACGTTGTATAGGTGATTTTCCATTGCTCATCGTGATATAGGGGAGAGTGGCTAGGGTTTTTGACACATCTGCTTGTTTAGATTTGTTGTTGAGAAATTGGCGGACTGTGTTCATTGGGTACTTGTTCTTTTTGAATACGTTGTATAGGTGATTTTCCATTGCTCATCGTAGTTCCTCTGTGCTGTAGTATGTGGTGGATTGTTGAAATAATGTTCTAATGTAGCTTCGTTTGTGGGTGTTAGGATGATTGCTTCTGTTGTTTACAATTTGGTCCATATGTGTTATTTTCCTGTGGATACTGTTTGAACTTCCACATTAGCAATTTGCTCTACTGTGACATCTAGAAATGGCAGTTTGTT
>NW_025163616.1:0-1601 GCF_004010195.1 Chiloscyllium plagiosum
GCTTGAGTCATTGAGTGTCCTGTGTGGGTCATTCAGTGTCCTGTGTGGTCATGAGTGTCCTGTTTGGGTCATTCAGTGTCCTGCGTGGGTCATTGCCTCGTGTGCGTCATTGAGTGTCCTGCGTGGGTATTTGAGTGTCCTGCGTGGTTCATTGAGTGTCCTGCGTGGTTCCTGAGTGTCGTGTGTGGATCATTGAGTGTCCTGTGTGGGTCCTGAGTGTCTGGTGTGGGTCATTATGTGTCCTGTGTGGGTCATTGAGCGTCCTGCGTGGGTCATTGACTGTCCTGCGTGGGTCCCGAGTGTCCTTTGTGCGTCATTGAGTATCCTGCGTGGGTCATTGAGTGTTATGCGTGGTTCATTGAGTGTCCTGCGTGGTTCCTGAGTGTCGTGTGTGGATCATTGAGAGTCCTGTGTGGGTCCTGAGTGTCCGGTGTGGGTCATTGAGTGTCCTGCGTGGGTCCTGAGTGTTCTGCGTGGGTCATTGAGTGTCCTGTGTGGATCATTGAGTGTCCTGTGTGGGTCATGAGTGTCCTGTGTTGGTCATTCAGTGTCCTGCGTGGGTCATTGAGTGTCCTGTGTGGGTCATTGAGTGTCCTGTGTGGTTCATGAGTGTCCTTCGTGGGTCATTGAGTGTCCTGCGTGGGTCATGAGTGTCCTGGGTCATTGAGTGTCCTGCGAGGGCCATGAGTGTCCTGCTTGGGTCATTGAGTGTCCAGTGTGGGTCATTGAGTGTCCTGTGTGGGTCATTGAGTGTCCTGCGTGGGTCATTGAGTGTCCTGTGTGTGTTATTGATTGTCCTGTGTGGGTCCTGAGTGTCCTGCGTGGGTCATTGAGTGTCCTGCGTGGGTGATGAGTGTCGTATGTGGGTCATTGAGTGTCCTGCTTGGGTCATGAGGGTCCTGTGTGGGTCATTGAGTGTCCTGCGTGGGTCATTGACTGTCCTGCATGGGTCCTGAGTGTCCTGCGTTGGTCATTGTGTGTCCTGCGTGGTTCATTGAGTGTCCTGCGTGGGTCCTGAGTGTCCTGTGTGAATCATTGAGTGTCCAGTGCGGGTCTTGAGTGTTCGGTGTCGTTCATTGAGTGTCCTGCATGGCTCCTTAGCGTCCTGTGTGGGTCATTGAGTGTCCTGCATGGACCCTGAGTGTTCTGCGTGGGTCATTCAGTGTCCTGCGTGGGTCATTCAGTGTCCTGTGTGGGTCATTGAGTGTCCTGTGTGGTTCAAGAGTGTCCTGCGTGGGTCATTGAGTGTCCTGCGAGGGCCATGAGTGTCCTGCGTGGGTCATTGAGTGTCCTGTGTGGGTCATTGAGTTTCCTGCGTGGGTCATTGGGTATTCTGCGTGGGGCCTGAGTGTCCTGTGTGGGTCATTGAGTGTCCTGTGTGGGTCATTGAGTGTCCTGCGTGGGTCATTGAGTGTACTGCGTGGGTCCTGAGCATCCTGTGTGTGTCCTGAGTGTCCTGCATGGGTCCAGAGTGTTCTGCGTTGGTCATTGTGTGTCCTGTGTGGGTCATTGAGTGTCCTGCGTGGGTCATCAGTGTCCTGTGTGGGTCATTCAGTGTCCTGCATGTGTCATTGAGTGTCCTGTGTGGGTCATTGAGTGTC
>NW_025163617.1:0-1601 GCF_004010195.1 Chiloscyllium plagiosum
TGCTTGAATGTGTGATAGTCTCCATTTCCTCATCAGGACATCATTTGTTAAGTAATAACATAGAGCATTACAGCACAGTACAGGCCGTTCGGCCCTCGATGTTGCACTGACCTATCATACCAATCTGAAGCCCATCTAACCTACACTATTCCATGTACATCCATATGCTTGTCCAATGACGACTTAAATGTACTTAAAGTTGGTGAATCTACTACCGTTGCAGGCAAAGCACTCCATACCCTTACTACTCTCTGAGTAACGAAACTACCTCTGACATCTTTCCTATATCTATCACCCCTCAATTTAAAGCTATACCCCCTTGTGCTCACCGTCACCATACTTAGAAAAAGGCTCTCCCTGTCCACCCTATCTAACCCTCTGATTATCTTATATGTCTTTATTAAGTCACCTCTCAACCTACTTATCTCTAACGAAAACAGCCTCAAGTCCCTCAGCCTTTTCTCGTAAGACCTTCCCTCCATACCAGGCAACATCCTAGTAAATCTCCTCTGTACCCTTTCCAAAGCTTCCACACCCTTTTCATAATGCGGTGACCAGAACTGTACACAATACTCCAAGTGCGGCCGCACCCGAGTTTTGTAGAGCTGCAGCATAACCTCATGGTTCCAGAACTCGATCTCTTTATTAATAAAAGCTAAAACATTGTATGTCTTCTTAACAAACCTGTCAACCTGGGTGGCAACTTTCAAGGATCTGTGTACATGGACACTGAGCTCTCTCTGCTCATCTACACTACCAAAAATCTTACCATTAGCCCAGTACTTTGCATTCCGGTTACTCCAACCAAAGTGCATCACCTCACACTTGTCCGTATTAAACTCCATTTGCCACCTCTCAGCCCAGCTCTGCAGCTTATCTATGTCTCTCTGTAACCTACAACATCCTTCGTCACTATCCACAACTCCACCGGCCTTAGTGTCATCTGCAAATTTACTAACCCACCCTTCTACGCCCTCATCCAGGTTGTTTATAAAAATGACGAACAGCAGTGGACCCAACACCGACCCTTGCGGTACACCACTAGTAACTGGACACCAGGATGAACATTTCCCATCAACCACCACTTTCTGTCTTCTTTTAGCAAGCCAATTACTGATCCAAACTGCTATATCTCTCAGTCCCATTCCTCCGCATTTTGTACAACAGCCTACTGTGGGGAATCTTATCGAACGCCTTGCTGAAATCCATATACATCACATCAACCGGTTTGGTCACAGGAATGCATTCACTTTCTTTATTTGTAAATGCCTTTTGATATAACTGTTTTAACTCCTCATCTTTCTGCTGTAATTCAATCAGCTTAGTAGAGCTAGATACTGGCATGTTTGCCTATTTGCTCCTTCTCTGTTCCACTTATGTGATCAAAGAAAGTTTTGGATAACTCCATGTCAGCTTCCTTATCTGTGCCTTTTGATCTCTCCTGCAGCAGCTTGTGCCTCTGTGCTCTTGTGACCACACAATCAGGGAAAGTTCCATGTCTTCAGTTTCCTGTGTCTCCACGGCTATTCAACTAGAGTAAGCAACACACCTACCAGTGAATCAGCTACATCATTTGCAAGGTCAAATTGTATTCCTGGAGC
>NW_025163618.1:0-1602 GCF_004010195.1 Chiloscyllium plagiosum
CGGATTGCTGCAGCTGGAGGGGTTTGCAGAGGCAGGGAGGGACATATGTATTTTTATTTATTCATGCATGGGATGTGGGGGTCACTGATTGGACCAGTATTCTTTGCCCCCACTGCTAATTACCCAGAGGGCAGATCAGAGTCGGCTATATTGCTGTGGGTCTGGATTCACGTGGAGGCCAAACCAGGTTAGAATGCCAGATGTCCTTCACTAAAGGAGGTAAGTGAACCTAATGAGTTCTTCCTACTGATCAACAAATGGTTTCATGGTGGTCTTACCAATGTCTTGTACAGATACTACATGACATCCTTCTCCTACTTTCAATGCTCTGACCAATGAAGGTAACCATTCCAAACGCCTACTTCACCAGCCTGTCTACCTGTGACACCACTTTCAAAAGAACTGTGTACCTGCGTCCCTGGGTATCTGATGGACAATATTACCCAGGGCCTGAACATTAACTGTACAAGTCCCACTCTGATTTGTTTCACCAAAATGGAACACTTCACATTTATCTAATTAAACTCCATCTGCTATTCTTCAAGCCACTATCTCAGCAGTAGTGTTCATCCTATTGAACCACAGATAACCTTCTTCACTGTCCACTTTACCAACAATTTCAGTGCTAACCAAAAAACTTACTTACCACAAAACCAATATTCCCATCCAAACCATTTATCCAAATGACAAACAACAGTGGGCCCACTACACCGTTGGTCACATGCCTCCAGTCTGATAAACAAAATGTCTCTCATCACCCGCTGTCTCCAACCATCAAGCCCAATTTTGTATCCAGTTCCCTCGCTCCTCCTGAATGACATATCCTTTTACATTGATCTGAGCTTATGACCCAGTTTACCATACAGACACAGAACACAGAACAGTACAGCACAAGACCCTTCGGCCATGATGCCATGTCAACCCTGTATCCGACTGTATGATCAAACTAACCTACATACCCTTCATTTTATTATCATCCATGTGCCTATCCAGAAGTATATTAAATGTCCCGAATGCATCTAATTTTACTGCCACCACTGGCAGTGCATTCCACTCACCCACCACTCTATATGTAACGAACCTACCTCTGAAACCTCCCCTTAACCATCCGAGAATCACCTGAAAACTATACTCCCTTGTAATAGCTACTTATGTCAGGGTAAAAAAAATGGCTCTCACTATTCACTCTCTCTCTGTGCCTCTCATCATCGTGTTCACCTCTACCAAGTCACCCCTCAGCCTTCTCCACTCCAAGGAGAAAAGCCTTAGCTCTCTCAAGTTTTCTTCATAAGACTTGCTGTCCAGTACATGCAGCATCCTGGTAAATCTCCTCTTTACCCTCTCTCAAGCTTCCACATCCATCATGTAATGAGAGAACCTGAACTGAACACAATAATCCAAGTGGGATCTAACCAGGGCTCTGCAGAGCTTTATCATAACTACACGGCTTTAAAACTCAATCCCCCAGCTAATGAAATCCAGCACAATATATTCCTGCTTAACAAGCCTATCAGCTTGTGTGGCAACTTTGAGGGATCTATGGACTTGGAACCCAAGATCCCTCTGTTACTCCACACTGCCACCTTTAACCCTGCATTATGC
>NW_025163619.1:0-1602 GCF_004010195.1 Chiloscyllium plagiosum
ACCTCCAGTCATTTTTCATCCCATTATTAATTAGGAATCCATCTACCGATACCTTAAAGTAATTTAAAGATTCTGGATTCACTGGCTTTTGAGAATGGGAATTCCAAAGACTTTCAACTCTTTGAGAGAAATATTTTTTCTCTCGGTCTCTGTTTTAAATGGATGATCTCTTGTTTTTAAACTGTGACCCCAAGTTCTAGATTCTCCCACAGGAGGAAACATCTTTTCTACCTCCTGTTTAGTCCCTTCTGGATGCTGTATGTTTCAATAAGTTGTCTCTGGCTTTTTAGAACTCCTGTGAATATGTGGTTAGCCTATCTAGTCTTTCTCCATAAGGCAATCCACTCATTCTGGGTATTAATCCAGTAAACCTTCTCTGAACTACTATGAAAACATTAACATCCTTCCATTAGTACAATAACCAATGGAGTCTCACCAATGCCCTGTACATGTGGAACATTGCATTAAAATTCCATTTGCAATAAACCATGCATTCCGGGCGGCACAGTGGCTCAGTGGTTAGCACTACAGCCTCACAGCACCAGGGTCCCAAGTTTGATTCCAGCCTTGGGTGACTGTCTGTGTGGAGTTTGCACATTCTCCCTGTGTCTGTGTGGGTTTCCCCTGGGTGCTACGGTTTCCTCCCACAGTCTAAAGATGAGAAGGTCAGGTGAATTGGCCATGCTAAATTGCCCATAGTGTTAGATGCATTAGTCAGACAAAAATGGATCTGGGTGAGTTACTCTTCGGAGGATCGGTGTGGACTAGTTGGGCCGAAGGGCCTGCTTCCACACCGTAGAGAATCTAATCCATGAGTCGAGAGTGTGATGCTGGAAAAGCACAGCAGGTCAGGCAGCATCTGAGGAGCAGCAAAACTGACATTTCGGACTTAAGCCCTTCATCAAAAATGGACGGCAATTGTGGAGGTGGTGTGGTCAGCAGTGGCTGTGGTCCATGCGGTGGCAGGGATGAAAGTGACATCATAATTCACCGCGGTGGTGATAGAAGGAGCAGCTGCGTGGCTAATGGCGTTTGAGCAGCTCCAGAGGCCAGGGGAAGGCTCTGAAATGGTCGAGGAAACCCGTGTATTGAGGTGAGTTTGAGAAACTTACATTCTTTTATGTCTGATATGGTGGTGAAATATTGTTTGTTGAGTGTGTGAATTCTTCTGAGGATGTAGAACAGCAGAGGTCCATTGCAGGTATGGGAGAGAGTGGCCCTGAGCTGAGGCAGGGCTGACTGCAGGTAGAGTAGATGGTGGCGCATGGCTGCTAGCATGGAGCGGAGGATCCAGAAAGAGAATTGTGGCTGAGGTTTTGAATTTGTAATACATACTGGTTATCCTGTTCAGGTCCAAATTGTGTTGTTTGGGCGGCAATCGCAGTGGTGGTGTGGTCAGCAGTGACTGCAGTCCATTGGGTAGCGATCGTGGAGGTGACTCTGATCTCCAGCATCTGCAGTCCTCACTTTCTCCATACATTCTATGAGCTTTCCTGAATAATGCTGTCTCTGCACCTCAGAGCTCACCTGATAAAAGTTTACAAAATTACGAGGGGCATGGATCAGATGGATAGTCAGAATCTTTTTTCCGGGGGAGAAATT
>NW_025163620.1:0-1602 GCF_004010195.1 Chiloscyllium plagiosum
GAATTATCCAGAAATAGAGACCCATCACGAGCCGTGGCAGAAGCGCGTACATTAACCAGGGGTGAGGGAGGCAAAATGCACACAGTCAGCATGCCTTTGGTATAGTTCATAACTGGGCTCGGTGAAGGTATATCACCCTGTCTGGGGGCCACATTGAGCATGGAGAACAGGTCAGAGAGTTAGTGGAAGCATCTAACTTTCCCAGTGAAGCAGCAATAATGAAGATTAGAGCTCACAAGAAAGTAGAAACCCCACACCAACGGGGTATTTGGTGAGCATGGGTGAGCATACTTACTGAAACAGTGCAGACATTTGAGGAGGATACAGTGGCAGCAGCTTCAGAAGCGAGGAAGGAAAGTTTAAAGACATTTCCAGAAACAGTCACACAGCAGGAGAAACAGGAATGGGAAAAGGGTGAGGCAGTAATAGGACAAGACAGAGACTGGATGATCCAGCAGTGCCACTGTATAAGACAAACATTATGAAAAACATATCATGGGCTGGCCCATATTGAGCAGGATAAAATGCAATATTGGATGATCAACTACAGGGGTGTTCTGGAACAAGAAGGTTTTGTCGAAGGGGTGTAGTCTGTACACAGTGTGAGCCAGGGAAACCAATCAGGATAAAATGGAGGAAGCCACAGGGACCCAGGGGCCCACGGGAACAATTACAGATGGAATTTACGTACTCCCAATCCCAATCCCAGGGAAGGAAATCCTGCTGGGTCTTAATAAACAGGTTTACTCAGTGGGCGGGAGCATTCCCCTGCAGATTCTGACCAATGGACACATGTTCCAGGAAACTAAGTTAAGCAGCTCTGTGGCCTGTTTGGTAGTGAGCAGAAATCCCATCTCACATACCACCCCCAGAGCTCAGGGACAGGAGAAGGAATGAAGCAGACACTGAAAGCTAGTCTGACTAAGGCCCTGACAGAGACAGGCAGGGATGGGTTAGTGTACTCCCCACAATACTAATGAAACTGACGTCAACCCCAGCAAAGGGAACCGAGCAATCCCCCTTTGAATTAGTGACCGGATGGACTATGCAGCTGCCAGAGGGTATGGTAGTGGGAGGGCAGGAGATGTACAATGGCAAGGATAGGGTGAAATAATTTGTGAAAGAACTGACAAAGCAACTGCATGAGCTGAGAGGGGAAGTTGCAGACGGACAGAGAATCAGAGACTGGGAAAGGGAGCTCATAAACATCCGAGCTGACATCCCGAACCCAGGCGATCGGGTCAGGGGGGAAGTATTAGTGGAACGTATGAAAGAAACGCATCAAAATGCTGGACTTGGCTGGGACAACCACAGAATTCCAGAGAGGGAACTCTTCCATCATGCATTAGTAAGGAGCTCTGAATAAACATTGGTCGTGCTGCTCAGCATAGAACTCAAGGCTCCTCCTTGATATTTCTCCCAGCAACAGATGTGCAGGGGAATGTTACCAGCTGGAGGTCTGTGATCAGTGCCTCTGTTCTGCAAGGGTCAGAGCTGGGACATCTGTTGTTTGTAATACATATAAATGATTAGCCTGAAAATGTAAACGATTTAACTAGCAAGTTTGTCGATGGCACAAAGTGAAGAAGTTGTGAATCGTGA
>NW_025163621.1:0-1602 GCF_004010195.1 Chiloscyllium plagiosum
AAATGAGGTGTTCTTCAAGCATGCGCTGATATTCATTGGAACATTGCAAAAAGCCTGTGACAGAAATATTGATAAGTAAAAAGGGTGGTGCGTTAAAGTGGCAGGCAACTGAAAAGTCAGGGCTATTTTTGTGGGCAATGTAGACGTTTTGTAAAGCGATCACTCAGTCTATACGTCCTTTCTCAAATTTAGAGGATGCCACACTGTGAGCAGTGAATGCAATAGACTAGATTGCGAGAATTGCAGATAAATTGTTGTTTCACCTAGATTGGATGTTTGGGTCCTTGGATACTGATGAAGGAGGAGGGAAGTTGCGAGGGTTGATTCCATGGGGCTGTACGATGTGTTGGGAGTGAAGAAAGCATGGACCACAGAGTTCTGGAGATGGTCCCTTTTTTGTGTCATCTCAAAATATGGAAGAAGTACGTTTGCTTTCTTTCCAAGTTATTAACCTGTGACTATCGATTATACAAATATCTCAGCAAAAGGCCCAGCAATCACTGCTCTATCTTCCCATTATTGTGAGGCAAATGGTTTTCGGGAAATTGATGGAATTAAAGTTTAATAAATTCACCAGACAAATAACTTGCGTCCCAAAATATTCCATAAGGTGGTACATAAATTGTTGGAATAATTGTGTTCATCTATCACGGTTCTCTGTTTTCAGGTAATGTTCCTTCATAATTGCAGGTTTGCTCATAAGAACTCAGAATTGAAAAAGGTCGTGAGAGAGAAAATGGCAAGTTTTCGGCCGTTCAGCCTAACGGTGTTATTGGAGGAAAATACTCGAATTCATGATTAAACAGAGTTGGGTATAAGTTTATAAGAGACATGGGATAAATGAATACAAAACAGCTTGTTCTTGTTTATGAAAAGGTCAATACCAAGTTGGTACGCATTCAGTCAGAAAAACAAAAGGTTTAGAGGGGAGTTGAGGAGCAGGTTTTACCCACAGGGTGTTGGGGATCTTGAGCTAGAGATGGAGATGGGAAACCTCATAACATTCAAAACGTACTTGGATAAATACTTAAGATATCATATCATTTAAATCTCTGCGCCCTATATTGCAAGTGGGGCTAGTGTAGGCTTAGATTGACTGGCATTGATTCAATTGTCCGAAGGGACTCTTCTAGTGGTGTAATTTCGTCGCACTATGGTGAGCAGTTTTGATTTCCTTATCTGAGGAAAGACGTTCTGGCTGTGCAGGAAGGGCACAAATCCAACTGATTCCTGGGATGAGAGGACTTATATCTGATGAAAAACTGGGTAGGTTATGAATATACAATATTCACTGGAGTTCAGAAGATTGAAGTTTGAATTTTGAATCTTTCAAAATCCTAAGAGGTCAAAGTAGGATGAATATAGGAAGGATATTTCTGACGACTGGAGAGTCCAAAACCAGGCTTTACTGTATAATGTTATGCAAAGAATATTTAAGAATGAGAAGGGGAGAAATGAACCCGGGTCTCTGGCACTGTGGTTAGCACTGCTGCCTCACAGCGCCAGAGACCCGGGTTCAATTCCCGCCTCAGGTGAATGACTCTGTGGAGTTTGCACATTCTGCCCGTTTCTGCGTGGGTTACCGCTGTTTGCTACGGTTTC
>NW_025163622.1:0-1602 GCF_004010195.1 Chiloscyllium plagiosum
TAGGAGATAGAACATTACAGCGCAGTACAGGCCCTTCGGCCCTCGATGTTGCGCCGAGCAGTCATACCAATCTGAAGCCCATCTAACCTACACTATTCCATGTACGTCCATTGTTTGTCCAATGACGACTTAAATGCACTTCAAGTTGGCGAATTTACTAACGTTGCAGGCAAAGCATTCCATACCCTTACTACTCTCTGAGTAAAGA
This sequence comes from Chiloscyllium plagiosum, assembly GCF_004010195.1. Taxonomy (NCBI): domain Eukaryota; kingdom Metazoa; phylum Chordata; class Chondrichthyes; order Orectolobiformes; family Hemiscylliidae; genus Chiloscyllium; species Chiloscyllium plagiosum. The sequence goes on from NW_025163622.1 coordinate 209, forward strand.
AACTATCTCTGACATCTGTCCTTTTTCCATCACCCCTAAATTTAAAGCTAAGCCCCCTCGTGCTTGCTGTCACCATACTTGGAAAAAGGCTCTCCCTGTCCACCCTATCTAATCGCATGATTATCTTATATGTTTCTATTAAGTCACCTCCAAAGGTTCTTCTCTCCAACGAAAACAGCTTCAAGTCCCTGAGACGTTCCTCGTACGACCTCCCCTCCATACCAAGCAACATCCGAGTAAATCTCCTCTGCACCCTTTCCAAAGCTTCAACATCCTTCTTATAATGTGGTGACCAGAATTGTACACAATACTCCAAGTGAGGCCGCACCAGAGTTTTGTACATAACCTCATGGTTCCACAACTCGATCCCTCCATTAATAAAAGCTAAAACACTGTGTACCTTCTGAACAACCCTGTCAACCTGGGTGGCAACTTTTAAGGATCTGTGCACCTGGACATCGAGATCACTCTGCTCAATGACACTACCAAGAGTTCTACCATTAGCCCAGTACTTTTCACTTGGTTTACAGTTCAGTACCCTGGGGTTCTGTGAGCAGCTCAACACGATGGGAGGATAACTGCTCCTGGTCTACAGATCAGTCATCAGAGGCGGTTTACAGATCTCTACATCCTGAAGGACACATGCTCCTGGTTTACGGTTCAATGCAGGGGGCGTCGTACACAGATATATACGTTGAGGGTGTAACAGCTCATGCTTTTCTGCTGAATGCACTAGGTTGGTGTACACAGCTCTACATGCTGGGAGGGTAGCCGCTCCTGGTTTGCAGTTCAATGCATTGTGGTGACTATACCGTTTCCAGTGCGAGCAGCAGCGAAGGTAAGACCGTTTGGTTTTAAAAGTACTTACCGGTAGCGGGCAGCGGTGTTTTTTTTTCTCTTTCACTCTCTCTTCACAGAAAGAGCGGGAGCACCAGGGGGAAGTGACGACGACCAGAGGGGCAGCCGGTAAGGAAAGCGGTGAGTATTTATACTCACCCTTCGAAGCCGTCGGTCATTTCCAGTGCGAGCAACAGCGACGGTAAGACCGTTTGGTTTAAAAAGTACTTACCGGTAGCGGGCAGCGGTGTTTTTTTTTCTCTTTCACTCTCTCTTCACAGAAAGAGCGGGAGCACCAAGGGGAAGTGACGACGACCAGAGGGGCAGCCGAGACCCGGAGGCAGTTAGTGTAAGCTTACCTGGGTAGGTTTGTTCCCCCTTTAAAAGCGCGAAGGAGAGGAACCCGAGGCACTACACGGGTAGTGCCTCCCACCCGCCCTCCTCCTCTAACCTAATAAAAACACCTGTTGTGGTAAGTAGGTAAGGGCTGAATTTTGCTTGTTGTATTCTTTAGACCCAGTTTTGTTTTTAAAATAAAAGTTAGCTTTAGAGGGATG
>NW_025163623.1:0-1602 GCF_004010195.1 Chiloscyllium plagiosum
TCAGGAAGGCAGCTCACCCCCACACTCTCAAGGTGGGGGGGGGCAACTAGGGACTGGGCGAGGGGGGTGGAGGTGAGAAACGCTGGGCCAAGTGTTAACGAAAAAGGCCGCTGTCAGAATGGCCGCCTGCCTCCTTTCGGACATCTCCCAGGAGCTGGGCCTGAACAGTCAATGGGGTACAGGGAGGGGGAGCTGACCCCTATCAGAGCAGCAGCCTTGGGCTGAGAGAATGGCCAGAGGGGCTGAATGGCCTCCTGCTGCTCCTGCGTTCCGAGGGAGGGAGATGTGAGGCAATGGCAGAACTCGCGGGAGAGGCTGAGGTGGGGGTTGGTGGGGGGAGGGGGGCTAGTCTGGCCGCCCCAGGGCAGGGTTCACGTTTCGGGGGCTGTTCCCCCCCCCTTTGCCAGAACGGTGGGGTCTGTTCCCCTGGGGAAGAGCGGAACGCCACTCACTTTCGACGCCATCGTGGTAACCGCCCGGCAGACTGTCCATCTCTCGCAGAGCCTCCGTCACGACTCACGGCTCGATCGTCGATGAATCATCGATAAATTCACTCGGAGGCAACGAAGCTGAGCCCCTCGACAACGGGCCGGGGGAGGGGGGCGGTGACTGGGTGAGGTAACGGGCACTTCACAAAGGGGCAGGGGAGGGGCTGGGGGGGGGTGGCAGGGCAGACTCAAACAGATCTGCAAACACCCTCGGATTTGGGCGTCCCTCAGAGTGTGTTCACAGGTCCCAGGGTTACGGAGACAGAGAGGAAGGTGAAATCAGCCAGGGTTCCTGCTCCTGATCACTGCCCAGTGATCCCTGGGTTAGAGAGAGAGGAAGGGGAAATCAGCCAGGGTTCCTGCTCCTGATCACTGCCCAGTGATCCCTGGGTTAGAGAGAGAGAGAGAGGGGGGAAATCAGCCAGGGCTCCTGCTCCTGATCACTGCCCAGTGATCCCTGGGTTGGTGGGGTGGGGGGAGATAGAAACCTGAAGGGTGCTGTTGTAATAAAAACGCAGTCCCCAAACAAAGTGCAGCCTCTTCACTTTTGTAAAATACCTTTAATATCTCTCTGAGCAGCAACTGGAAGCCTGAGACCGCGGTACAGGTGTGAGTGTGTGTGTGTGTGTGTGAGAGAGAGAGTGAGTGTTCACTCGGCCACTCGCTGAGACAGCAGGTTAGAAACAAGTGAAAGATGTTGTGAGCAGCCAGCCCACATTTCATCAGAAACACTGACTAACACTCGGGGTCCGGCAACACCACCGTGCAAACGACCTGCTGTTATTCCCACTCAGTGTTCTCAGTCTCTCTCTCTCTCTCTGCACGCGTGCATTCATTCTCTCCCCTCGTTTCTGTCTCTCCTACACCACCCCCGTCTCAAACACACTCTTCACTTCTCCCCAGTCTTCACCGCCTTCTGTTGCCTCTTGAAGTCGTTCTTTTGCAAAATCTTCAGCGTGTCCCGCTTTTCAATCTTCCTCAACTCCTTCTTCCTCAGACGTTTGATCTTGAGAGGGTTATGGACCTGCAGGGGGAGGGAGCCCAAAACTGTTCCGTCAGCCACACTTTGCCAATCGTCTTTACAATCTTACCCCGCAAATAGATCTGATGGAGG
>NW_025163624.1:0-1602 GCF_004010195.1 Chiloscyllium plagiosum
GTGACACCTGTTCCTAATGATCAGGTCAACTCTGTGACAGAAAATACACCAATGATCTAAAAATCTGAATCTCTCCGTCTCCCACACCCGCACTCATTCTTTAGTTACTTACGTATCTGCCATATCCACCTGTCCTTACCTTCATTAGCTCATCACACTGGAAGTAATCAGGAGATTACCACCGTCAAGGTCCTGGTTTTTAACTTTTCTCCTAGCTCTCACTAATCACTCTGTAGGATCTCATTCCTATATCTACCTGTGTCACTAGTGCCAACGTGCACAATGACTTCTGGCTGTCCAAACAAATGATTGACTGCTTTCCATTTCAGGACTATATACAGTGCTGCCTTCTGGGACACATATGGTTCCCAATATCCTGTCTGGAATCTGGCACCTGGGAGGTAACACACCACCCTGGATTCCCGTCTGAGGCCACAGAATCTCCGATCTGTCCCTCTAACAATCGACTCTCCTATCTCTAAGGTCCTGTTTAACTTTACCTTTTCCCACTGTGCGCCAGAGTCAATGGTAATGCCACCAATCTGGCTACTGCTGCTTTCCCCTAAAACGTCATTCCCCTGAACAGTATTCAAAACGGTGTGCTTGTTTTCGCGAGGAATTGCCACAGGGGATTCCTGCACTCTCTGCCTACTCCGTTCGCCAGTCCAGGTGGCCGCCCATCTCCTCTGTCTTGAACACAACAGGGAGCAAGGACTCCTGTTGGATTAAATTGCCTTTATGTAAATGCAACAGGACTGACAGTTAAGCCTGATGTACTCATGGCATGGATCTTTACGTGGGACTGGGATATTATAGTCATTTCAGAAACATGATTGGGGCGGGTCTTGGGTGTGACCACCACATGAAAGCATTTATCTATGAAGTTCTCAGCATCTCGGATGATCGTCAGCGCATCCAGCTCCAGCTCCCGAACACGGTCTCCCAGGTGTTGTATCTGGGTGCATTTTCTACATGTGTAGCCATCAGGGACGGTGGGAGCTTCCCTGAGCTCCCACATCCCGTAGAAGGAAGGTTTAACAGTCCTAACTGCCATCTCCATTGCTGCAAGACTAAAGTTGAAAGGACTTTGTTTGAGCTTGCCTGCAGTTTTTGCTGAGCTGCTGCTGTCCAAAGATTCTTGAGCCAAACATTACTACTGACTCCACTACCAACAGCATGTCTGTCTACCCCTTCACATTTAGTTTTGGTTAGGGAAGGAGGGAGACACTGCAATGTTGTAGCACTTGGGCATAAGGAACACTTTAACACCTGGCCGCTGACTACCTGCTTTCCAGACAAGATCACTGCTTGGCCTTGGAGGGTGTCTTACTGAGGTCTTCCTTCTGGTAGTGCTGACTGCGCTGATGCTAATCTTCACCCCGACAGCCAATCCACATTGTCGTAGTCTCCTGGTACTTTCTGTTTAATAGTACTGCATTTATTAATTCCTTGAATCCGTCGAATGCATTCCAAACTGTGTCTCACTCCATAGTGAGAGAGGTTGATGCTCCAGCGAATATAAGGTTATTGTAAAAATGATACAATTCGACATAGGAACAACAGTATGTTTATCCGCTCAATGAGTCTGCTTTTCCACTCAAT
>NW_025163625.1:0-1602 GCF_004010195.1 Chiloscyllium plagiosum
ATGTTGCAGTTGTACAGGACATTGGTTAGGCCATTGTTGGAATATTGCGTGCAATTCTGGTCTCCTTCCGAGCGGAAAGATGTTGTGAAACTTGAAAGGGTTCAGAAAAGATTTACAAAGATGTTGCCAGGGTTGGAGGATTTGAGCTATACAGAGAGGCTGGACAGGCTGGGACTGATTTCCCCAGAGTGTCGGAGGCTGAGGGGTGACCTTATAGAGGTTTACAAAAATATGAGTGGCATGGATAGGGTAAATAGGCAAAGTCCTTTGCTTGGGGTCGGGGAGTCCAGAACTAGAGAGCATGGGTTTAGGGTGAAAGGGGAAAGATATAAAAGAGACCTAAGGGGCACCGTTTTCACACAGAGGGTGGTACATTCATGGAATGAGCTGCCAGAGGATGTGATGGAGGCTGGTACAATTGCAATATTTAAGAGGCATTTGGGTGGATATATGAATAGGAAGGGTTTGGAGGGATATGGGCCGGGTGCTGGCAGGTTGGACTAAATTGGGTTGGGATATCTGGTCAGCATGGACGGGTTGGACCAAAGGGTCGGCTTCCATGCTGTACATCTCTAAGGCTCTATTGTGCTGTTTGAGGTCCAGTTGGATTGTGTCTCACTTTGGTCCAATGTGACAGTGCTTTTGGCACAAGGTCAGCCGGCAAACTCAATGCTGGGATCAGCTATTCACCAAAAAGTCCTGGGCTGTAGAACAGATGGACGGACACCCAACCTGTGTCCAGGATAAAGCCAAGAAGGGGAGGGTGCAAGAGAAAGGAGGGGAGGATACAGGAGACAGTCAGGACTCTTTATCACATCACACACCTGGAATCGGACACCACATTGCCAGTCCCCCACTTTGCCTTGATTCAAGTCCTTGGAATAAGGCAATAATCCAAGGTGTGTCGACTCCTCACAGGAAAAAAGGACTCAGCGAGCAGTCTCATGCATCCTCCAAGCTGAGAAATGGGTAAGCAATCAGATGTCATTTGCCACTTTGATGAGTGCCATTTGGATACTGCATACTGTAGGGTTGGAAACCCCAATGGAAGGATCCAACTGTGGTAATCTGGGCAAATGGGCATGGATTTGGGAGGCAACACATTCGATGACCTTAGGGAGGGGATGAAAATCAATGTTGGGCTAGTTGTTTGTAAGGACAGAGAGTCAACGGGTGTATTTTTGAGGAGAGGAATGACAATGGGAGATTTGAAGATAAGGGGATAGGGTGTGAGGAGAAAGAACTGCTAACGGTGTAATGCTGTGGTTCTGTTCGCCGGGCTGGAAGTTTTTGTTGCAAACGTTTCGTTCCCTGTCTACCTGTGTAATGCTACAATAAGGAAGGCAGGAAGGGAAGTCAATATTCCAAATGGGAATATGGCTGAGAGGATAGCTGCTGCCATTCTGTGGGTGAGCAAATCCAGATACAACAGGAGGGGAGATGTGACAGGGAAAGAACCAAGATGAAGGGCAAGGCGGGACTGAGGGGAGGGGGAGAAATTACGGCACCTCGGTTAAGGGCTGGGGAGTGACACACACAGCTGATTAAATCTGATCAAAAACCAAAGTACAGGTACCAGTCATAGGGAGGAGAGAGTACAGG
>NW_025163626.1:0-1602 GCF_004010195.1 Chiloscyllium plagiosum
GGGGCAGTACAACGAGATCTCAGTGTTCTTAGATATCAGTCAATGAAAGCAAGCATGCAGATACAGCAGGCAGTGAAAAAAGCTAATAGCTTGGTGGCCTTCATTACAAGTGGAATTGAGTACAGAAGCAAAGAGGTCCTTCGGCAGCTGTACAGAGCCCTGGTGAGATCGCACCTGGAATATTGTGTGCAATTTTGGTCTTCAAATTTAAGGAACAACATTCTAGCTATTGAGGAAGTGCAGCGTAGGTTCACGAGGTTAATTCTCTGAATGGTGGGACTACTTTTCGTTGAAAGATTGCAGCGACTGGACTTGTATACGCTTGAGTTTAGAAAGCTGAGAGGTGATCTGATTGAGACGAATAAGAATATTAAAGGGTTGGACACTCTGGAGGCAGGAAGCACGTTTCTGCTGATGGGTGAGTCCAGAACCAGACGAGACAGTTTAAAAATAAGGGGTAGGCCACTTAGAACGCAGTTGAGGAGAAACCACTTCACTAAGAGCATGTTGGTTGTATGGAATGTTATGCCCCAGAAGGCTGTGGAGGCCAAGTCTCTGGATACTTTCAATAAAGAGTTGGAAAGAGCTCTTAAGGATAGTGAAATCAAGGGTTATGAGGATAAGGCAGGAACCGGATACTGATTGAGGATGTTCAGCCATGATCATAATGAATGGTGGTGCTGCTCAAAGGGCAATATTTCCTACTCCTGCACCTATTGTCTATTGTTGATTGTCACAGACACACACTTGCGCACACTCACTCACACTCACATACACATGTTGAAACATACACATTTAAACTGGCGCACATACAGACAAACAGACTCTCTCCCTCTCCCTCTCTCTCTCTCTCCCTCTTTCCCATACACACATACACAAACAGAAACACACACACTCGCACAGATACTGAAGCACATGCACAGGCACACACACAATCATATACCCTGACATACACGCATTCATATACAATCATACTGAAATACCATCACGTGCACAGACTGGGATGCTCAACCATACAGATACACATTGATGCACAAAAGAAAATACTCATTGAGACACGTAACCTACACGCTTACACACAAACACACACACACACAAAACCACACACACACACTGCGATACATAGAAAGTAACACACAGTAATGTAGGAGTCATACTGGTGCACAAACCAGGAGACATCATCGACCAGCTACTCACATAAGTTAAAGACCCGACACCCACATCCAAAAGCGCGTACGAAATCGACAACATTATCTGCAAGGACTGGGAAAAGCACGACATTGAACAAATATAAAGAAGATTGAACATACTTTGGGCACAAACGTCAACTTGCCACTGCCAGATTCGACCAGTGCTCTCTCATTTCCAACCACGCAGACAACGAATGACAAAAGTTCAACTAGCCCAATCTAACAGTTTACCACATGCAAAACAAAGCCACTGACAGAATTCATTAAAGAATGGCACCCCAATGAGAATTGAAACAATACATGCATTGAACTGGACACCCATACACAAGAAAATCCGATGCAGAACAGGAGTTCTAGAAATAAAGGCAAACACATACCGTTTAGGCCAGACCACAAACAATTCACTGGAAAA
>NW_025163627.1:0-1602 GCF_004010195.1 Chiloscyllium plagiosum
ACAATCAATTGTAAGATGAAAATACTCACTCAGGTATTGGTTTTAATGTTTCAAGCCGCCACTCTCAGCACCCAATCTCGTAGATTTTTCTCCTTTTAACAATCACTATTCCCCCTTTCCATCCGTCCTCCCATGTCACTGGGGCATAGGAAAAATGAACATTCACTTTTGCATTGACAACGTTAGGTCTGTGCTGCAGCTGTCACTCTTGTTAGGTGAACGTGACCCAATATCACCATCAGGATCATTAAGCCGCTTAATGCTATCAGACAATGTGGTTGGGTTTTGAATCCTCATGAAAAGTATTTTATTTGCATGGATCAGAGATTATTGGAGCATTGGGTTCATGAAAAGTTTCGAGGGAATTACTTTATTGGAAAAGGCCAATGTCTCTTGTCTCGCCACATTTATTTCAAGTCATCATTTGTCTCTCGCGAGAGTATTGTGTATAATTTTGCAATTCACATTATAGCAGTGATATGACAACTGTGGAAACGATGCAGAAGTGATTTGCCAATATATTATCTGGATTGAAGAACTTCAACTATTAAAGAGTTTAGACAGACTGGCGGTGTTTTTCTGAAAGCAGGGGAAATTAAGATGAGACAGTATTGAGATGTACGAAATGATGAGCAGTATGGATTATGTACACTTAACATTTGATGGAGGGATCAATCACCATGAAGCCATAGATATAAGATAAGAGTAAAAAGATTTGGGTAGCTGCACATAAAAAACGTTATCAGAGAACGAGTGGTTGGAATCTGGAACTCACTGTCTCTAAATGTTGGAACGGCAGAAATTCTCAGAAAATTCAGAGATATTCAGATGTGAATTTGTGATGCTAAAAGCACACAACGTCAAACGATGACAAATTGGATGAGGATAATCAAGCAGTTATTTTGACAAGAGCACGCACAAGTAGCTTGCAAGAGCAGTTCGCTCTGACGTCCACTGGAGTATGGCGTTTCGTATCCTCAGCTGCCATGTGGAATGCAAGTGTTCATTTTCCGCTGGAGCGGCCCTGTCTGTTTCAGGGTTTCAAGGTTTGTGTAAAGATTTGTAGTTCCAGTGAAGTTTGCAGATGGTGTGTGGATGTTCAAAGACGTGCTGGGAAGTTGGTTTGCAGCAGTTTCCTGCCCTTTCTCGTTGACATCCTCAAGGCTGATGAGACTCGCCCTTTCTCGTTGACATCCTCAAGGCTGATGAGACTCTTATGCAGCTCTGCTGTCCTGTAGCGTTTCGAATTTGTGTGATTTCCTTCCCACTGCTTTCAGTTGCTGCTTCTTGTCGTTCATTGCAGGTCCTGGTATGTTATGTCCAGGTCAACATGTTCTTTGATGGAGTCATTGGATGAGTCTCGTCTTTCTAGAAAATCTCTAGCTGCCCACTATTGCCCAATTATTGTTGTGTTGTTCTGGTCGAATTTATTGACCTCGTCATGTCTGAGCTTTGCCACTCTGTACAACTGATTGCGGTGTTTACTGGATCCTCCAGAAATGCTTTGCAACAATAGATATTCCCGCAAGTTCGTTGCAGACAAACAACGTTAGAACGGCATGCAAGACACAACACATCAAGCAAAAACGGAACGGACAGCCT
>NW_025163628.1:0-1602 GCF_004010195.1 Chiloscyllium plagiosum
TACCTCCGGAGGTCCCCTCTCATTGGGCGCGACTGCCTCATTGCCTTGGTTTTCACAAACCAAGAACCCACGTAACCGGTACAGCTTTGGGGACTCCAACGCTGCCCATGGTGGCTCCAAGTCTCAAACCACCGTTAATCTTGCTATCCCTTAAACTCTCGAGAGGCGGCAATCCTTTCCCTTGAGCTTTACTCGAATACCGCGCGAGAGTTCACTGGTCCCTCTTCCTGGTTCATTTATTCTCTTCGAACGAGTCTCTATCTCGGATTACTTTAACCACAACTCTTACCCTGACCCTATTCGATTCGGAACGCGACTCTGGGGCGATCCACTTATCCCCAGTCCTCTCACGCAAAGGGGCCAATTCAGTGCTCGAGATGAAGTGAAAGACCTTCAAGGCAGTGGCGCGTACACCTCCTGGGAATCTTCAAAATCTTACCCAGTCGCAGGGTCCCAGGCGAGCCCCCTAGTTTCCTTCCGTGGAATTTCAATCGACTCGACGCAAATGCTACCAAGAGCAAAGAAAAAGTTTATTTTTGAAATTTGCAGGGTGGACCCGACACATTTGCAAGACGCCTCATAAAATGGACGCCTGACGGTTTTCACATATTCCCTTTATATTATATATCGCCTTGCCTTATCACACCTCAAGCCAGAAACCTGGATCAGTCGAGTTCCTTTCCACACATGGAGTTGCTTTTTCTAATTCATTGACTGCTGATATAATAGGTTATTGGCCTTGAGAGTCAGCTGTAAATTAGGTTGAACTTTACACTTTTTCTATCTTTTTGCAAAGTTAGGTCCATAATTCTTTGTTTCAACCATGCTTTCACAGATTTCACAAAAAATGATAATTTTCCATTAAAGGGGATCAGGCTGACAGTGACTCAATAAGTGTGATGGAGTGAGGATGATAGTGACACAATGAGCGTGAGGTCTCAGCGTGGTAGTGATGCAGACTGTGTGAGTGGATCAGGCCGATAGTTATGCAGTGAAGGGGGTCAGAGTGATAGTGATGCAGTAAGTCTGAGGGATCAGACCGATAGTGACGCAGTAAGTGTGAGGTGGTCAGGGTGATAGTGAAGCACTTCGTGTGAGGGGTCAGTGTGACAGTGACGCAGTAAGAGTGAATGGTCAGGCTGATAGTGACGCAGTAATTGGAAGGAGATCAGGCTGATAGTGATGCAGTAAGTTGTACTGTGTCAGGCTGATCCTGACGCATAAAGTGGGCGGGGACAGGGTGATACTTACGCAGTAAGTGCGATGGGGTCAGGCAGAGATTGACGCAGTGAGTGTGATACAGTCAGGGTGATAGTGAGGGAGTAAGTGTGTGCGTTCAGGCTGGTAGTGACACAGTAAGTTGAGAGCGTCAGGTTGATAGTGGCCAATAAAAAGTGAGGTGTTAGGGGAATAGTGACGCAGTAAGTGTGAGGTGTCACGCTGTTAGTGATGCGGTAAGTGTGAGGGGTGAGTCTGATAGTGAAGCAGTAAGTGTGAGGGGGTCAGGCTGATAGAGACGCAGCAAGTGTGGTGGGGTCAGGCTGATAGTGTCATAGTGTGTGTGATGAGTCAGGCTGATAGTGATGCAGTATGTGTCCGTGA
>NW_025163629.1:0-1602 GCF_004010195.1 Chiloscyllium plagiosum
CAGTGTGTTTCTTCTTCCTTGGGATGAATCTCCATTGTGCCTCCTGAATTATTCCTGGAAACTCCTGCCATTGCTTCTCCACTGTCTTCCCCACTGGGCTCCCCTTCCCAATCAGCTCTGGCCAGCTCCTCCCTCACGTCTGTGTAATTACCTTTATTGGAATAACATTACATCTGATTCCAGGTTCTCCGTCTCAAACTGCCGGGGGAATTCTATCACATTATGGTCACTGCCCCCTGGGGGGTTCCTTCACCTTACGCTCCCTCGTCAAGTCGGCCCTATGTTCTATGTTCTAGATCCAGAGCTGCCTGTTCCCTAGTGGGCTCCACCACAAGCTGCTCCAAAATAACCATCTCGTAGGCAGTTGGCAAATTCCTTTTCTTGAGATCCACTACCAACCTGATTTTCCCAGTCCTCCTGCATATTGAAGCCCCCCCACCCCTCCCCATGATTATTGTCCTAGTGCTTTTCTTACACGCCTTTTCCATCTCCTGATTTCTCTTCTGCCCCACATCCTGACGACTGCTAGGAGGCCTGTACACAACTCCCATCAGGGTCTATTTCCCTTTGCGGTTCCTCAACCCTACCCACACAGATTCCTCTTCTTCCATCTCGATATCAATTCTTGCTTTCAATTTCATTTCTTACTTACAAGGCAACCCCAGCCACTCTGCCCATCTGCCTGTCCTTTCGCTAAGATGTTTATAGTTGGGTATTCAGTTCCTAGCCCTGTGATACCTTATTTCATACACAGCGTGTAATAAAGTACACCACCCTCAGTCCTGCATTGACTGCCCCTTTCTTGTAGTGGTTCCCTCATCTCCTGACCCTTTCCATACTTGTTCTGGAATGTTTAATAACCTCTGCTAAGCTGTCCCTGCATCCCTCATTTAACTTTTCCCACAATTTCATATGCAACTGAACCCAGATTTGGTAAAACATTTAGATACATCTCTAGTTTCACAATTGGCCAGGATTCTGGTCCCAGTGGGATTCAGTGCAGCCCATCCCATTGGAAGAGCTCCCTCCTTCCCTAGTACTGATGCCAATGTCCCATGAATTTGAATACACTTCTCTCACACCAATTTTTGAAACACACATTTATCGCTTCAATCTTGTTGACCTTGTGCTAACTTACTCGTAGCTCAGATAATAATCCTTTGGAGACAGTGCAAAGGAGATTTACCGGGAAAGGTACCAGGAATGAGGGATTTTAGATACAAGGCAAGAGGAATTGGGCTTATTCTCCCAGGAGCAGAGAAGATCGAGAGGGTGACATTATCGAAATGTTCAAAATTAGGAAGAATTTTGACAGGGTAATGAAGGATATTCTGATTTGGAGGTGCTGGTGTTGGATTGGGGTGTGCAAAGTTAAAAATCACACAACATCAGGTTATAGTCCAACAGGTTTAATTGGACATACTAGCTCTGCTCCTTCATTAGGTGATTCACAACCACCTGATGAAGGAGCGTCGCTCCGAAAGCTAGAGCTCCCAAATAAACCTGTTGGGCTATAGCCTGGTGTTGTGTTATTTTTTAAGGATATTCTGATTCCACTAGTTGGCATGTCAGAAAGGTTGGGGAGGGGGGGTTCATAATTTA
>NW_025163630.1:0-1602 GCF_004010195.1 Chiloscyllium plagiosum
CACTTAACTACCGGAAGTTGCTGAAAAACGTGACGACACCTCTTTTCATGGTCCTTTTAACAGATTATAGGGCCTCGCGCTGTCCATTGGGAGATTCAGTTTTTGTTCTAAGAAGGGTGATTCTTCTCCTCTATATAACACAAAGACAGCAGATGTGGATCTTGGAACACATTTCCTGCAAGGAAAAAAGATCAGGAGTCCAATGAAAACCCTTCAATTGCCTGGATGTGTAAAGACAGTTTAGAAGTTGGCCACTCTCCAGGACAATGCAGCCCACGCATTTGGTATTTGATGCACAAGCACCCACTTCCTCCCCCACCAGCTCACAGTCACAGCAGTACATACTTTCGACAAGACGAACTGCGGAAATTCACCAAAACTCCTCAGCCATCACGTTCCATGATCATTTTCATGTAGAAAAACAAGGGCAGCACATATATGGGAGTACCACCACCTTCAGCTTCCCCTCCAAGCTACTCACAACGCTGACTTGGAAATATTTCACCATTCCTTCACGTTCGCTGTGTGAAAATCCTGGAATTCCCTCCTTAACAGCATCGTGGTCAACCCACTGTAGATGAGATGCAAATGTTCAAACGAGCAGCAAGCCACCACCTTCCCCAGGTCAACTACAGCTGTTCAATAAGTGCTGGCCAAACAGAAATGCTGACATCCCACAAATGAATAAAAACATACTTTCAGGAACAGGGCTCTTACTTCTTATGAGGAAACAAAGAGCAGACTTGAGGTCGTTGAAAAAGTAATTAATCATTTGAATGAAACCATCGAAATGATTAAGAGTGATATGTCTCTATAGACCTTAAGTACGGATTTTTGTCAATGGGGCCACAACAGAATTCTTTGATAGCTGAACTCTGGAGAACAACACTGCACATGGGTCTATCAATGGACACAAAAAGACAGACAATCTTGGTTGGAATCATAGACTGAATCCACCATTAATCGGGCAATAGCCAAGGTAGTTTCTGGGGCTTAACTTGCTCTCATCAGGACTCTCAGCTTCATGTAAATATCCAATGAAGTTGAAGTAATTGTCTCAGCCTTTGTTCGATTGTGAGGCTTCTTAATAAACAGCCAAATCAAATGTAGATTTGGGTAATTTATACGAAGGGACTTTTTTTCCAAAGTAACTTGTTAAGGGACGTTGACAAACTCTCGTACAGGAATTGAAAGCAATTAGCTGTTTCTGAGATGCAACCTTTGTTTGCTGTTTTCTGTGACACAGGATATGACATTGCTTGATAACCCGCTGGTCCATGACTATCTGTTCAATAAGATCGTCTGGAGAATGAATGTCGTGATGAAAAGGGATTAACAGAAGCATAACCTGCGCTTCAAAGAGACATTGAATGCCAAAGTTAAAATGTAACAGAGGAGCTACTTCTGATATGAAAGCAAGCTGTATACATGGTGGCTCCATCGCAAGTCATTAACAAAGTGAATGAACATGTCGAAAAGACCATCCATAGATTCACACCATAAAATTGATGGACACAATCGTGTATAAAAATTGGGGCGGCACAGTAGCACAGTGGTTAGCCCTGCTGATTCACAGCACCAGAGACCCGGGTTCAATTCCCA
>NW_025163631.1:0-1602 GCF_004010195.1 Chiloscyllium plagiosum
GCTGTAATTTAGCATGGACAACCAACCCACCCCGCTATGCACATCCGTGCATGCATTGGTGTAATTTATCATGGCTAACACACAAAAACCTCCTCATCCATGGACACTACGGTATAATGTACCATACTGACACACTCAACATTTAATAAGATTTTCACTCCAGTCGTCAACGCATAAAAGAGCTTCATTAAACTTATTTTTAAGCTGCAAGTTCCCAGTTAATTAGACAGTCACGATTCACTATGCTGACTCTCTTGAGCATAGAGAACCCAAAGCGGGTTCGGATGGAATCCCTTTAAGTCATCAAATGTTTTACACTTTAAAGAAATAATTGATGTTTCAAGTATTGGTAATGTGGAAAACAGCAGGATAAAAGTAGTTGGTAATGATTAATTAAAAGAAACATCAGCAGAGAAAGATTGGCAGAAATAGGCCATTCCACCATTCTATCCTGCTTAGCCTCTTAACAGATCATGGCTGATCATTCAACGTTGGACCCTGCTCCCACTTGCCCATTTTCAAAATGTTCTGAAGGGAAGCGAGCGACATAGACAGGACCCTTTTGTAATTGTGGCCAAACGAACAATCATTCTTTTCATTTCAAAAAAGTAACATCTGGAGAAAGGCAGGTGTTGCTGGTTGAGCCAATATTTATCGGCCATTCCTAAATACCGTGGTGCAAAGTGTTGATGTATGATTAAATGCATAGCATGTACCAATAATAAAAAAAAAATATTCTTTCTTTATCACAAATATTATGAAAATGGAATTTATATATTTTGATCGAAACTTACAATGTCAATTGCAAACCGACAGAGAAATTCAGAAACATACATATTGAGACACACATGTATGACTTGTCACGTTCATAATTCTCTTGAACTTAAACGTTCCTAAATATAATGCAGCTAAGAGAAAGCAATATCATATCTGAACAAAAAAAGCTTCGACAAGTAGCGATGTGCTAATTATCACTTAATCCAAAAGAAAGGACACCCAGAGACAGGTAAATTAACATGATGCTACTGATGGATTAACGTCTGTTTACTTCAACGCCAGAGGTCTTATGGGTAAAACAGATGGGAATAGAACCTGGATTAGTACGTGGGCTATGATGTTCTGGTCATTACAGAGACCTGGTTGAGAGAGGGGATATTCAACTTGCCAGGGTATTGGCTCATTGCCTGTCCAGGTGACTGACCTTTCAGTGGGAGAGCAGTTTGGAAACAGTGAACACAACTCTTTTTAAGAAGTTTGAACATATCTTCAAATGAATATAATTAATGTTGGCATGTGTGTTATGTCTGGTTGATTAAACAATTAATTATTAACCAAATGCTGATGGTTACAGCTTTTGAATATTGCCTCATTCATGTTAATGTGTGGGTTCAGTACTGTTCGAGTATCTGTTTCTTTTCCCAAGGACAGTATTTGGCCAACTGTGTAGGAGGATATTCTCAACCTGTGCACTTGTCTGTTCCTGGGGCAAGCTGATTTGTAACCCGTGGTGTGGATTGGGGATGACCTGCTTTTTCAGCGAATGGGAGGTTTTCATCTCTCCTATGGAACGCTAATAGACAGTTCGATGCGTCATGCTGTCCT
>NW_025163632.1:0-1602 GCF_004010195.1 Chiloscyllium plagiosum
AGATTCAGTGCGGTGACTGTGAAAAGTGCTTCACACCATTTACTCAGCTTGGGGGAATCAAAGTCTCATCCCTCACGGTGGGGATAGACTATGTCCCCGTTCTGATTGTAATTTCAAACCCAGACCAACACAAGGAAAGCTCTCCCAATGGGGAAGCTGGGGAAATGTGGGGACTGAGGGAAAGGATTCCCTTCCCCATGCCTGCTGGAAACCCACAGACGCATTCACACCGGGAGAGGCCATTCACCTTCTCAGTGTGTAGGAAGGGGTTCAGTCGGATCAGCCATCTGGAGACGCACGAGTGGGTCCACAAGGGAGAGAAGCCATTCACGTGCCCCATGTACGGGAGAGGGTTCACTCAGTCAGCTGCACTGCTGACCCACCAGTGGGTCCACACCGGAGAGAGGCCGTTCACCTGCTGTCCGTGCCGGAAGGGCTTCACCTGCTCCTTCCAACTGGGGAGGCACCAGCGCGTTCACGTGCCATCGCAGGGGGAGGGAAGGAGCGATGGCCGAGCGCCGCTAACAACCCCGCTCTGGGGACTCTCAGGTCCGAATCCCGTCGCGGCAGATGGCAGAATTGGGATTCGGTCCGTAATCTGGACTTCAGAATCTAAGGATGAAACCATTTTCAGAGGGCAAAAACCCATCTGATTCACTCATGTCCTTTTCAATGATGGAAACTGCCATTGTGGGAAAGGATTCACTCAGTCGTCCCAGCTGCATGCTTTACCCGGCTGTACGAAGGATCCAGTTACAAAGGGACAGCTCAACTGACCAATAATAAAGAAAGTGTGGTGGGGGGAGTGGGGGTGAGTGCGTGCACTTTGAGCTTGAGGTGCTTTTTTTTTAAATAAAAGCTACTTTTTGTACGCCTTGTGATGTGGAGATCTGAAGCTGTAAGAAAGTTGGGTCGCAGGAAAGGCTACCTGAACTTACCGCCAGGCTTAAACTCTCATTGAAAGCTGTGAGATCCAACAGCTTCTCATTTCTTTCAGCCACCAGCACCGAGTTTCCAATGTCGTGTCTCAGAAGGAGCAGTGAATGAGTAGCTAGTATTGTTCGAAATTGTAAATTTTTCAGGACTGCAGGTTTATTGTTTCATTGGCATTGCAAAGTTTACTGGCAACAGTGGGAGGTGTGGGCTGTATTCACTGGAAACAAAGTTTTAAAATGACACAAACACCAGGGTATAGTCCAACAGGTTTATTTGGAAGCACTAGGTTTTGGAGCGCTGTTCCTTCATCAGGTAGCTGTTGAGTAAGTGTAATGTATAGAATGTATAGCAAAAGATTATAGTGTCATGCAACATAAATGATATATTGAAGAAACCTGTTAAGTCTTTCATCTTTTAAAATGGGTTGCAGATTTCGGTTCATTAATCTGTAAATCCCAGAACTTCTTTTTAGTAAAATTCTCCAGGTAACTTAATGTTTTATAAAGGGAGGTGACACCTCAGGTCAGACAACGCATGAGAGCTGTGAGGTTAGAGTCTTTCTGTATCCAGGTCCTGAGTCAGACTGGTTCAATTTCCAAATATATAATCCTGCATATGCAATTCACCCCAAATACTTCTATGTGCGAGTGCATGCATGAGACAGAG
>NW_025163633.1:0-1602 GCF_004010195.1 Chiloscyllium plagiosum
TCTCCTAAAACTATCATAATGCCTTTGTTACAAATTCCAATGCATTCCTGTTTAATGCAGGGAGGAACAATGAAATGCTGCTAGGCAGCCGAAAACAAAAGTTCTTCTGCTTGTGTCTGTGACACATGGGACCCAGAATTCACATTCAGGCTGATTCAGCCACATCATCTGAGGCCAAATGCTTTCTCTGTAATGCCCTTGTTACTGATTACTGTCAGGGTTACCCATCCTGTACTCCCATTCTGCCTGAGATCCCACAAGGTTGTGTACCATTGTATATTTACGTTCCACCTTTTGTTCACCCTGTAACCACATCTCTCTGCTGACTAAATCCCATTTATTTCTGTGCCACAAGTCTATTACCTTATTGCAGATACTTTGGCAATTCCAAAAAATATATATATAATTTATTCTTTCCCACAATGTCCTGTCGCAAACCAATTCACTGATGTACAGTTTTAGTTAAACTCTGTCCCTTCCTGTTCCTTTCTGCTTGTCTTCAGTCACATTCCCATACTTTTCCGATGCGTCACCTGTTCTCTTTGGATTTGGAAAACTCCTTTCCCCTGAACCCTGTCCCTGCATCCTCCATGTTAGCTTAAAGCCCTGTCCATAAACCTACCGACATGATTGGCAAGGACACTGGTCCCAACAATGTTGTTTTGAATTCACTCGTAGGATTTTGCTGTCTCTAGCTGGCCAGCATTTCATGCCCACCCCCGAGCTGCCCTTGAGCTGAGTGCCTTATTAGACTAATACAAAGAGCAGTTTAAAGTCAACTCCATTGTTCTGGGTCTGGAGTCATATGTAGGTCAGACCAGCGGCCTACCACTAATTTCCTTCCTGAATGAATATTGAGCATTCAGATGCTTTTCCCTGTCACTGGCATTAAATTCTGGATGAACAGGCTAGTGAGAGTAATGTTAGGCCATCGCCTGGCCCACTGATAGCTCCCTCATCCCTGAGCGCTAATCTCAGTGCACCGTGAATCAAACCCCTTCTTCTTGACCGTGGTTTGATCCTGACACATTCCAGCAATCTGGTGCTATCATTCAGTATCTCTCCATGTGATATCTGTCACTGTGAGGGTCTAATTGCTGCCGGTGACTGCAGCTTTTGTAGTTACTCCAGATCCTGAGCCAACAGAATTCTGCACTCCAAGGAGACGAGGCAACGCAGGCCAGGGATGGAAACTGAGATTTTCCAGATCTCTGTGGGACTCAGTGCCATTCTCCATGTGTAACCCTCACTGGATCAGTCTAATTTCCCATTCAGTCTATTTCTCTGTTTCCTGCATATATTCAGGACAGTCCTGACTCAATAAACTTCCCAACTGCTGGGTGTTTCATCTATCATCTCATTGAACACAGTTGGTCAGCTGGAGGGCAGGGAGATCTGGAGTCTTCAATAAATCCTGCAGCGAGGTAAGATCACTCACAGTGAACAGAGCAGAGCGAATTTAAGGGATCGAAGTTTGGTCCGGAAGACATGACATAGAGACAGTGCTGAAGGGTGAAACAGATCATGAAGGGCCCAGGCTTAATCTCCACTCTCTTGCTAACTTGCATTACGGCAGTTCTGAGCCTTCCTGTGACAATATAG
>NW_025163634.1:0-1602 GCF_004010195.1 Chiloscyllium plagiosum
CTTGTGAAGACTATTCAGAATCTTATACACTTCAATCAAGACACTCCTCGTTTTTCAAACTTCATGAGAGAAAAGCCTAGCTTGTTTAATCTATCGTCCTGAAGCAATAGATTCCTTCCAGGTATCAGTCTAGTAAACCTCCTCTGAAATGCCTCCACTGCATTCACATCCATCATTAAATAAGGAGGCCAAAAGTGCACATAGTATTTGAGATGTCTTTTCACCAATAATTAGAGTGTTTTGGACTGAAAATGTTAGGGACATAGGAACAAGAGTAGGCCAATCAGTCCCTCAAGCCTCAATGATGTCATGCTGATCTGTGGCCTAACTCCATTTGCCTGCCTTAGGCCATTATCCCTTTGATACCCTTGCTTAATGAAAAATTGTCTATCTCAGATTTAAACTTAACAATTGAATTAGCAACAATTACTGTTTGAGAGGGTGAGAGTTCCAAACCTCCACTACACTTTGCATGCAGAAATACTTTCTAACATCTCTCCTGAATAGCATGGACCTCATTCTTCAACAATGTCTCGTGGAAACCAATGGAAATAGTTTATCGTTCTCTACCCGTACTTTCCTGCTAATGTCCTGAAGACTTTGATCACCCCTTAACCTTCTAAGTTCTAGAGAATAAAACCTAATTTGAATGATCCCACCTCATAACGCAACGTGAAAAGCTGAGATCGCAGACCCTTACAGGATTCCTACAATCAAATCTTGCCAATCATACAAAGACCCATTTCTTCATTCTTTTGGGCAGCATGGTGGCTCAGCGGTTAGCACTGCTACCTCACAGCACCAGGGACCCGGGTTCAATTCCCACCTTGTGCGCCTGTCTGTGTGGAGTTTGCACATTCTCCCTGTGTTTGTGTGGTTTTCCTCCGGGTGCTCTGGTTTCCTCCCACATTCCAAAGATGTGCAGGTTAGGTGAATTGGCAATGATAAATTGCCCATAGTGTTAGGTACATTAGTCAAGGGTAAATGTAGAAGAATGGGTCTGGGTGGGTTACTCTTTGGAGGGTTGGTGTGGACTTGTTAGATCGAAGGGCCTGTTTCCGTACTGTAGGGAATCGAATCTAATCTAATACTGTCTGTTTTCTGCTATCCAGACAATCTTCTATACGTGCTACTCTGTTGCCATAGGTTTTTATTTTCTGCAATAACCTTTGATGTGGTGCTTTCTCAAATCCCTTCTGGAAGTCCAAGGACAGTACATCTACAGTCTGCCTTTTATCCATTATTTATTACTCCTTCAAAGAAATGCAGTCAATTGGTCAAACATGGTTTTCCTTTGAAAAAAACCCAGGCTCTTTCCGGTTCCCTTGGGTTTTCCGAAGTACATAGATGTAGCCGTTTTAATAATCAATTGCAACACCTTCCCTTTGAAGGGCATGGAGATTGTAAGTAGACAAGGTCTTTTCCCTGGGGTAGGGGACTCCAGAACTAGAGGGCAGAGGTTCAGGGTGAGAGGGTAAGAATTTAAAAGGGACCTAAGGGGCAACTTTTTCATGCAGAGGGTGGTGTGTGTATGGAATGAGTTGCCAGAGGAAGTGTGGAGACTGGTACAATTATAACATTTACAAGGCATCTGGATGGCAA
>NW_025163635.1:0-1602 GCF_004010195.1 Chiloscyllium plagiosum
ACTCTGACATTACTGTGTGTGCGTTCACTCTGATATTACTGTGTATGCATTCACTCTGACATTACTGCGTGTGGGTTCACTCTGATATTACTGCGTGTGGTTCACTCTGACATTACTGCGTGTGGTTCACTCTGACATTAATGTGTGTGCGTTCACTGACAGTACTGTGTGCGCGTTCACTCTGTTATTTCTGCGTGTGGTTCACTCTGACATTACTGCATGTGGTTCACTCTGACATTACTGCATGTGGTTCACTCTGACATTACTGTGTGTGGGTTCACTGTGACATTACTGCGTGTGCGTTCACTCTGACATTACTGCGTGTGGTTCACTCTGTCATTAAAGTGTGTGGGTTCACACTGACATTACTGCGTGTGGGTTCACTCTGACATTACTGCGTGTGCGTTCACTCTGACATTACTGCGTGTGGTTCACTCAAACATTACTGTGTGTGGTTCACTCTGATATTACTGCGTGTGGTTCACTCGGACATTACTGCGTGTGCGTTCACTCTGACATTATTGCGTGTGCGTTCACTCTGATATTACTGCGTGTGGTTCACGCTGATATTACTGCGTGTGCGTTCACTCTGATATTACTGCGTGTGCGTTACTCTGACATTACTGCGTGTGGTTCACTCTGACATTACTGCGTGTGGTTCACTCTGGTATTACTGTGTGTGGTTCACTCTGATATTACTGTGTGTGGTTCCCTCTGACATTACTGCGTGTGCATTCACTCTGATATTACTGCGTGTGGTTCACTCTGATATTACTGTGTGTGGTTCACTCTGACATTACTGCCTGTGGGTTCACTCTGATATTACTGCGTGTGCGTTCACTCTGATATTACTGCGTGTGGTTCACTCGGACATTACTGCGTGTGGTTCCCTCTGACATTACTGCGTGTGCGTTCACTCTGACATTACTGCCTGTGGTTCACTCTGACATTACTGCAGGTGGTTCACTCTGATATTACTGCGTGTGGTTCACTCTGATATTACTGTGTGTGGGTTTACTCTGATATTACTGCGTGTGGTTCAGTCTGACATTACTTTGTATGCGTTCACTCTAATATTACTGTGTATGCGTTCACTCTGACATTACTGCGTGTGGTTCACTCTGACATTACTGCGTGTGGGTTCACTCTGATATTACTGTGTATGCGTTCATTCTGACATTACTGCGTGTGGTTCAGTCTGATATTACTGCGTGTGCGTTCACTCTAATATTACTGTGTGTGCGTTCACTCTGACATTACTGCGTGTGGTTCACTCTGACATTACTGTGTGTATTTCACTCTGATATTACTGTGTGTGAGCGTTCACTCTGACATTACTGTGTGTGGTTCCCTCTGACATTAATGTGTGCGCGTTCACTCTGTTATTACTGCGTGTGGTTCAGTCTGACATTACTGTGTGTGGGTTCACTCTTATATTACTGCGTGTGGTTCACTCTGATATTACTGCGTTTCGTTCACTCTGACATTACTGTGTGTGCGTTCACTCTGATATTACTGTGAGTGTTTCACTCTGACATTACTGCGTGTGGTTCACTCGGACGTTATTGTGTGTGGTTCACTCGGACATGACTGTGTGTGGTT